>NC_040032.1:11139529-11439529 GCF_000972845.2 Larimichthys crocea
ATTCAGTCTGTAGTGCGTTCCTCTGGTTGGTTCAGTAGTTTTACCCACAAGTTGCTAATCTCACAGCAGTCAACAGACGCTGATGTCCAATCACGCAGCAGTCGCGTGTTGTGATCCTGATGTAAATGGTAAATGGACTGTACTTATATAGCGCCTTTCTAGTCTTCCGACCACTCAAAGCACTCTACACTACATATCTCATTCACCCCATTCACACACATTCATACACTGATGGCATTGGCTACCATGCAAGGTGCCAACTGCTCATCAGTTTGTGGAGCTCACCATTCATACACATTCACACACCGATGGCACAGCCTTCGGGAGCAATTTGGGGTTCAGTGTCTTGCCCAAGGACACTTCGACATTTAGCCGGGGATCGAACCGCCGATCATCTGATTAGTGGACGACCCGCTCTGCCTGTGAGCCATAGATGTGGTCTAAAAAGTATCCACTTCCCCAAGTGTTTAAGGCATGATGAATAAAGCTCGTCCTGACCATGAAACATCTCGTTAAACCAGCTAAATTCTCACATTATGCTTCCAGTGAGACCCACCCATACCTCATTACTCCCTTCATACTCTTCACACTGAATCAACTCGGCCCCATCTGCCCTGCCATCAGTCACCATGGAATATTTAAAGCCAATCCCAGAGTGAATTCCAGACCTGCCACAGTGGGAAAGATAAAGCCTCACTGACCAAATTAAGAATGAGGAGTGGATGTGTGGGAAGTTTTGTATGCACACTATAAGTCAGTCACGGCAGTTTTAGAACAAAGCCTTTTTTTTTTCAGTGAGCAAGCATCATATCCATGCGAAGCCGGGTTCACCACCAACAACTGAACCTCTTAAAGGTCCAGTGTGTCCAGGTTTAAGAGGGGTTTATATACAGAATATGTCAGAAGTTGAATATGTTAGAGTTAAATCATCTGAAAATAGAAATTTATATAGTTTTGTTATCTTAGAACGAGCCTGTTACATCTACAGAAACCTGAAGTCGTCTTCTACAGAGTCTACCATGTTGAACACAGCCCAGAACAGACAAACTTTAGCTCGAGACGGGGCCTTTGGACATCGTAGTTTCTCATCCATGGAATGAGAGCATGAGGCGATGGGATTGCAATGAATGCCACCAAGTCCTGCACACTCCTTCAAGTTCTACTGATCTCACAAGGATGCTTAAAGGAATAGTTAGCCAGTATGGAAATTAATTTAGCACAAAGATATTTGCTAGAATACATCTTGACCTGCTTCCTAAAGCCACTGCACAGATGTAGTCTGTTGATTAGTGAGCTGCTGGTGGATTTTGTTGGATATAAATAAATAGCTGTATTTTACAGAATGTCAAACTCGTCCTGAAACTCACTGACCTGGAATTGCATTCATAAGAATGAGCCCAATGATTCAGACCCCGCTCAGTGTTGCTTTAAGAAGGTTTATGAATATCTCGTGTCTGTCATAGCATCCTTGTCCCAGAGATCATCCATCCCTCCATCCATTCATCCCCTTCTCTGAGATGTCAGCAGCCTCTCGGTGGAATCTCGTGCGGGCTTACTGTAATTGTCAGAGAGCTCCTCCATGGTGACTCATTATGTTTATGTGTAAGCCTCTTTCTCTCATCTCTACATTTCCACTGATCCATCCATCCATCCATCCATCCATCCATCCATTCATCCATCAGTCAGCACCTCTCCAGACGAGAGGGCTGCTTCTCACCGCACCAGCAAATCTTCTTAGGGTCTAAAGAGCAATTGGACACAATGAATCCCTTCTTCTTGTTTGTCAACTCTCGTCTTTACCTTCTCCTTGTCAGCATGTTCTCCCTCACCTCCGTCTGTTTTATCATGTCTTTATTGGCGTCACTCTTTATTAGAAACAATATTTTTGAAGCAGTATCGCCGTCAGGATCTCTCATCATTGTCACTGATAAGCTCCACCTTTCTCCACGGTGACAGAGAAACTGATACCTACACCTACTCCCTGTAGAGATCTCTTTACATGGTGCATTGTTGTAGTTCCAATTTCAGCTGTGCAGAGAAAGCGTAAAAGGTCTTCATTAGAGATAACATGAGGTCATTCATTAGTACTGAATCTTTCAAGGGAAACTGGATTGTAATCTTATTGTTATTTTATCATAAACAATGGTTATGAATCATTTTGAGCCAAGTTATTTCCAAGAATCAGACATCTTGATGTCTTTTGGAAAGTACAGTATGTGATCGTTTAATATTAAACAGGTGTCACTGATAAAAGTGATCACTCACCGTGATGAACCTGATGAGAAGTATCTTCTGAATCTGCAGCTCCAACCAGCTTTGTAGATCTTTTAACTCTCACAGCTCTCATAGCATCATTTCTGGCAGGTGGTTTTAGAGAAGAAGCTCTAATAACCCACTGGACCCAACTTCGAGCAGCTCAAACAGCAGACAAGAAACTAAGTGAAGCGTTTGACAGGGCCGGATATTTCCCACAGGAGCTGGAGCAACACAGAAGCTAGAATAGAGTGATTATTGACTTACGTTCACGTGGTGGAAACAAATATGACTTCAGATTAATGATAAAGTTGCTCTGTAGCTGCTGGGAATGTAACTTAGCAACTGTAAAGATGATAATACGTCGATAGCCAAAATCCAGTTATTAGCGGTTTCATGTGAAAATGAAGTTTGCATTGTGAGCTAAAAACTCATCAATAACAACAGCACCACATCAATCTCTTCTTCTTTCTTCTTTAGCTGAGTTTGTTCTGGTTACCGCCCTGATGTTCTGCTGCAGAGGAAAGCAGATTCAACATTTACAACACTTCTAAAATGTAGTTTCATTGAGACTTTTAAAGCAGCACTAGGGGACTTTGGTGGCCCCCCAAATGACAGCAAGCCTGAGGCAACTCTTTGACTAGTGTGGACTTCAATACCCAGAAGTCATGTACCATGACATCAGCAGACCAAGTTTCTTCTTTGTAGTGTCTAACTAGTGCGGATGTGACGAGATTCAGGCATCACTGATGAGTCTGGACAGAACACCACTTCACACTTTTGAATTGGACTTTGCACTTACATCACATTGCATCACTTCTTGTGCATGAAAACATTCTTGTGAGTGACAATTGTGAAGCAGGAGCGATGGTGCTAATTAGAAGAAATGACTTGCCTCGTCCTGCAGTACAGTAAAGTAGGATATTGCAGAACACATGTGGATTATGTGCGTGAAAATCTTGTTGCTTTTTAAAATTTTGGAGTGCACTGTAGTGGATAAAGAGTGTTTGTGCATGTAAGGGGATGTCACCAGCTTAAGCATAAATTAAGCACAATCAACCCCTGAGCATTAACAAATTCTGTCTCTCCATCAGTTACAGTATACTTGAGTAAATGTAAGTAATTGTCTTGACTGGTGACTCATTAAATCATTTTAAAGTGGATATGATCTATAAATTGATATTCAGAAGAAAAACATGGACACAAACTTGCAGAGAATGCACGGTGCAGTGCACGGACGTGTTTTGGATCTCTGCTGCCTCACTCTGGTCATTTTACAGCCTCACAAGCTTGTTCTTTGGTATTTGTTTCATTCAGCCCATAGATACTGCATGTAAGTAAAACTCATCATTCCTGTATGGTCAACTGATAATGTGCAGGTGAAAGAAATAAAATTTGATACCAATGTCACATCATGTCCTTTAGTTTGAGAAGTATGCAAATATGTAAGTGTTGTGGTTAGCACTGAATCTGGTTTCAAATCCCCCTCCCATGTCTGCATGGGTCCCCCCGGATACTCCAACTTCCAAAGACACGAAGGGTCGTAGGTTAACTTGGGTCACTCTTCTTTCTAAATAATAAATAAAAGCTGCTGAAAACTCATCAATGAACTTGTATGATACGATATTCCTATGCTGACTTTGTCCTACGACATTCATGCAAGAGTGTCGGTGCTTAGTAGAAACTGTGTTTGGATATGGACGCTGTGATTATCATTTAATAGCATGTCACCACATTTCATTTTTAGTGGCTGTTATGCGTAATGTTGGATCAGATCGTAAATTAACATGTGACACTTTTACATGACATACGAAGTGTCCGGCTTTACTGAAAGTCCTTGAAAGTCAGTTTGGTCGCTCGGGGTCACGCTGACACTTTTCTCTTCTCTTCCTCCATGCAGGCGTATGGGCCCAAATCGTGATGCCCCAAACAAATATGGATGCGATCAAGGGTCAGCTGGTGGTGCTGAGAGCCTCGTACAGCACGCAGACAAACAGTGACCCTACCACACACACCATCATCTGGAACTTCGTCTCTAACAACAGCCAGCTGGTAAGGAAGCAAACAAACATATATGGAAAACACAGAGTTTATATGTGTTCATATCTGGCTCTATATCCGATATAATAAATATAACTAAACAGCCCAGCAGGAAAATCATTTTACTTTGCCTTCTGTGGCTATAATATCTGGGATTACAGTTATGAAGGATGTTCTTATACTGTTAATCTGGCAAAGCTCTTCCTTTGTAAACCCTGAGAAATTAATCCAAGACAAAAAAGGCTTAAAGCTTTCATACCAGCACTGTATTCTGCCTTCACATCATACTTAGATACAACATGCAAGTGTATGTTTTTTTTCTACATTAGGGGGGAAAAAACATTAATTTAATTAAAACACTTTTTTTTTCCAAATCAGATTATTTATGAAAACATAACAAGCCCAGCTGAACAACCCCCCTTCTGAAGCCTGGGTGTTTATTTTACACATTATCTAGAGACCCGGTCATGGCTCAACTTACATTTCGGCCGAGATCAGATTATTGGGCTGTGCAGATGGACAACCCAAAAGAGGACCACAATCAAAAAGAAAATAGGAGAACTACTCAGAGAGCTGGCAAAGACACAGTTGATTAAAAGTGACGCTTTGGGACGGTTTACTCCAAACGCCTGAACAGTCATCCAGTGTCCTACATGTGTAGCCAAAAAGATGAATGAAAAAAACAAACTCTCACTACCTCAGAGTCTAACCTTGATGCCACGATCTCTGCAGAGGCTGTGTGTTACACTGATGCATGGTATGCAGTTCAGCAGCTAATGTGAGGTCATCTCAAACTAACTAAAAAAAGTCTCACCTCAATGCACATTCCATAAACATATCTTCATGCATATTTTGAAGTAGAGCAAGTTGGATGAAAACTGAATTTGCAAAACACTTTTTAAGTTTGTTTTTTTGCAACAAGCCCATCGGTTCCTACTGAAGTCACAGTGTACACTTACACATCATGCATACATTCATTGGTTTTATTCAGACTAATGTCAATCGTGCCACTGCTTTTACCAAAATCATGATTAATAATAAAGAAAAGAAAAGAAATAAAATTGTATTTCCTTTAGTTTTAAATGTACTACAGTCCACCGTTGGTATTGTAGAAGCGTATCTGTATCTGTGTGTGTGTACTATAGGGTTGTGTCTGTCCAGCAACAGTGTGCTGCATTACTGTGTTTGGACAACAATGGAGCTCCATGGCACAGAGGAATGAGAGACATCAGGTTGTGGATAGACAACACAAGACCTGTGTATTTGAATGATACAATTCAAGTTAGTTTTGGTCTTTTCGTGGGATTTGTTAGTCATCAGAGGCAGCTGGAGACCTGCCAAATCTGGCACGGTCAGGTTGGAGATCTGTTGACTTTTAAACAGAAATCTTTGTTTCTTTTCTGAGTGAGTTTGTTGTATGCAATCTTTTTTTGTATTGGGTAGAATACTGTACAGTATGTAAGATTTATTGGGCTCTAGTTACAGACTATGGCAGAAATTTAATATAATATGTTTAATTAGTCTATAATTTCGTGGTGCTAAAACTCTGGGGTCCGAGCAATCGCCCACGATTGTGAAAGTAATTGATGGACCCCACAGGGGGTTCACGAGTGTGAGGCGACTGGGGTTGCAATCAACAACTGCACTGCTGGATGCCATTAAATCCTACACAGTGTTCAACTATTTAACTACTTTGATTTCCTGTTTCTTTGCCTCTGACATGGACTCACGGTTCTCTTGATCCAGATCATCTCCTACACCAAAGGCTCCATGAGCTTGGGGAGCTCCCAGTTTAAGGGCCGCGTTGGTTTCAACTCCAGCCCGCCCTCGAATAGGGATGTTTCAATTTATATCAACAACACCAAGGAGTCTGACTCAGGACGGTACCTCTGTCAGATCATCATTCCTGAAGATCCAGGTTTAACCAACGAGCTCAGCCTGGACGTTAAGGGTAAGAAACTGATTCAGCTTGAGACGACAACACGATTATTTCATGTTTGCTCTTTGGTTATTGGAAACTTGACTAAGAAAGACTGAACTAAATATATTATTTTGTAATCCTCTCGTCTCAGTTCCTCCCGCTGTTCCTAAGTGCTCTATATCAGGGAAGGCGGTGTTGAAGGGAAATGTGACTCTGAGCTGCAGTTCCAGTTCTGGGAAGCCCATTCCTATGTACAAGTGGAGGAAAACCAGTCCCACCAATGAGGTCTTCTTCTCACCCATGCTCAGTGAGTAGTTAATCTTCTTTTCCTTTCTAATCTGCACAAATTCTTATTAATGTCAAACCTGCAGTCGATTTCGTGTATGCTTGACCATATCCCTCTGTGTTCTGACCTTTTTTCAGACGAGAAGGCCGGCACTCTGAAGCTGAGCAACCTGAGCAGTAACATGTCAGGGAAGTACGAGTGTCTGGCCAGCAACTCAGCTGGAACACAGGCCTGCGTCATCAACCTGGAGATCATCTCCAGTATGTACCATCGTATTATAAGATTAATTATGATTGTATAACAAACTTAGTGATATGTTTATCATCGTGTGTCCCATGATTCTCCCTGTAGCCAACAGAGCTGGGGTTATCGCTGGCGCCACGGTGGGCTCAGTGCTTGGCGCCCTCTTCCTCCTCCTTATCTGCTATTTCTTCTTGGTGAAGAAGCGGAGAGACATTGAGGACGACATGGCCAATGAAATCAAGTGAGTTCAACCTCTAAGCAGCCTTTAACACTGACTGTGCAGTCTAAAAATGATGAACAGTGAGTTGACTGTCTTCTTCTCCAGGGAGGACGCTCAAGCTCCCAAACGTGTGTCCTGGGCTAAGAGTGGCATGGGTTCAGACATCATCTCCAAGAATGGCACCCTGTCCTCCATCGCCTCCAGCCCTCACCACAAAGAGTCCTCCCACCACAACAACCACCACCACCACCACCTGCAGCAGTACCCCCAGCGCCCGCCCTCAGACACCGCCTCCATCATCACCGCCACTGGCAGCATGTCCGGTTACCGACCATCCCGCCACCATGGCGCCTCCACCCCCACCCACTACAGCTACAACAACAATACCACCCTGCCGTGCGGACAGCCCGTCCCCTCCGAGGCCAGCACCAACGGGAGCTCCCTGCCCAGACCTGAACGCTCCACCCAGCTGCCCCAGGCTCAGGTGCTGCCGCAGACCTACAACCAGGCCGTTCCTCGGCCGCCACCACTGCCCACCTCCACAGTCACAGCCTCCAACATCACCCGCATGGGAGGGGTGCCCATTATGGTGCCTGCACAGAACCAGGCCGGATCTCTGGTCTAACATCTGCCAGCGCTGGTTCCACAGTGCTGTTGACAGAAGCCCTTCACACTCAAAAAAAAAGGGACGTCTGCTGATTTCTTTTTTTATTTCTTTGTCTTTAAGGGAACGTTTTAATTACTCTTTTAAAGAATTACTCTAGAAGAAAAGATCAAACTCACTTATTCGCGCCAAGACGCTTCATGGCAAGACTTTCAGACACAAACTGTTTACTTGCTTTAAGTATACGTATGTGTTTTATATTCTGTATGCACTGTATTTGTCATACATTTGTCCAATATCCTCTTTTCTACTGTACCTGTTTTTGTTTTTTTTTAGCTTTAAAATGTATAATGTATTACACGTTTTTAATTCTGTCGTACTAATTCCACAAAGTGAACAGCACCGGGTCTTACAGAAGAAGAAGAAGAAGAAGAGTTCTGCAGGTCTGCTGCACATGATCCATCATCTTTACTTAAAAACTACCCAAGGGAGGGATAATCATGACCAATATAGGTTTAAGCACATTATATCAGCACTGTCTGGAGGAGAGAATGCTGCTCAAAGGGAAGCCGGTGAGGACAGAGTGTAATATATGAAGTTCTATAAATGAAAGATAAAACAATTTTATATGATAAAGTATCCTATACTTGTTTTTGGCTTTACTTCTCGCAGTAGTTCATCCTATAAAATGTTTTAGACTCAATTGTTTAGACACAGATTAGTAAAAGATTTTTTTTTAATGATAAATAAGCACTATTCAGAACTGCAGTATGTTGCGGATACACACTTGAGTTGTAATAATTTAAAGTTGCCTGCAGCGTTGGAAATTGTAAATATGATATTTATTTTCTGTTAAATGTGTGACATGCAGCATAACATATTGTCGGCCACAGCCTGTATACACTGCCTGCGACACTGGATACCGAACCAAAGATATACAGTACGTAACGCTTCAGTTCGTCAACACGCTCTCTCTCTATATATATATATGCTGTAGTTTATTTTATGGTGTAAAGGACAAAAAAAAACTGTTTTAATGAACGTGACATGGAAGAATTCACTGCCAAACGCTGGAGGCTGGAGGTTTTTTTAGATGAATGAGAAATGATAACAGGAAGTTTTGTGAAGAGTCTTCAAGGTGCCTCATGAGAGATCTCCTACCATAGTGAGAAGATGATGAAGTTTGAATTTCCCCTTAAAGTTGGAGGAGTACATTTGCAGCCTACAGAGTATTGTAGCAAATATACATGTCGGATTAATACTACTGAAGCAGATAAACACTGGAGGCTGGTTTTCATCTTAAATGAATAAATATCAGAACAGCTGAAGCTCATGATACGTAAAGACTGCTCCACTCCCAGTCATTATGATTCTACTCCGTTTTTATATTCATTGTTAAATGTATGTCAGGGTCAGAATGAACCCACGATGGCTTCAGACTTAAAGGTTAAAGCACGTTTACACAGAACGGTTTGAGAAGGTAACACGGTCGGTGATATCTCGAGTAACTTAAGCAGTGTCATTTTTAATTGTAACTTCTTTTCCTGGCCACGTTCAAGTCACACAAATGCCTCCTTAAGTATGATTTGATGAGGAAAAGAAAAGATCTGCTGTATTGTCGATACACTGGAGCACATGTTTGGATGTTGGAATAATCTGAAGTGAACCGAAAAGGAAACATGAGGCAGCGACATGTGAAAGTGTGTGGAGTACATTATGAACTTTTAAATGTATTCGAGACAAGCCTTTATTTTTATACAGTGTATGTGTATGTATAAGAGCACATGAGCAGAGTTTATGAATAGTAAGTGCTTATTGTCAGTCAGTTATAAACCATGATGGATTGTATAACTACTGTGGCCAAACTTGTGCTCATGTACAGTATACAGAAGGCCTGAACTGTGGACGTTAATGTGCAGTGTGCACTTGTATCCTCCATATTTATGTTCATGGAAAACGCTTTGTATAATATTTTCAATTAAAAGAGAAGTCGATCAGTTGAGTGTGTTTTTTTTCTGAAGCTGTAGATCACTGAATCAAACAAACCTAAATAATATCAAATACTAATAGTTGTATTCTGGTCACGTATACCGTGGATTTAAACCAGCAGAGGGCAGCAAATGTTTCTAAAAGGGCCCATTATCATCTAAATGTGAAACTAACCCCAACAACTGCAACAGAACACATCGTCTCTTTGACCCCCACACTCTCCTCTATTCGTAAACATACACACTATAATATGTGAACGCATTTCTGATGAATCACATGAAGGGTGACGTTTAGAAAATCACCTTATAATCAAGACAAGAAGCATCGCTGACGATTAAAGACATTTAGTATTTATACATGTTTTATTCCTCAGTTGTGGTTTTCAGTTGGACGCTGTGTCACATTCAGTAATGGAGCTCTGTTATGCTGTAAAATGGTGACCTTGGTCATTGGTGTCTCACTGTCAGTGAAGGACACATGAACATTACATGGTCTAAACCTGAATGTGAGTGAGTGGAAAGTGTTTCATGACGCTGAATACTGAATAGTTTGACAGAGTTTGACACATGCGGGCTGTTTTTACATTCATCTGCTGAAGGAGGAAAGTTTCTCTGAGCTCACCTCATCTCAGTTGGTGCAGTACACAACTTAATGTTCACAAACAGAAAACATCTTGTATCCAGCAGTTGAAATGAAAAATATTCATATTTATGGATTCTCTATTTTTTTTGTAAAGGGCTGTGGATGTATTTTAAAAAAGAAATTAAAGATATAATTAGAAATGATGTTTCTTTTATAAAATAATATATCAGACAAGGGGAGTGTTGTTAAATATATATTTAAACATGTCTGGACTAGATCATCAGTTTTCCATGACCACTTATCCATATCAAGGTCGCAGAGAGCTGGAGCCGATCCCAGCTGGCACTGGCATATGAACTGTAACCGACGAGTGGCGAGGTACACCAGTTCAAAAACACTGACGCTCACATTCATCATTTAGAGTCACCAAGGAACCTGCAAGGAGTAAGTAAGACACAGCCAGGCTGGGAGGCGACAGTGCTAACCACTGCACCACCATGTGGCCTGGGACAGATCTGAAAACAAGGGATCTTATAAATGTTCTAATACAATCTTTCTAATGCATATGTCATTTATTGTATCCTAATACTTGTTGTAATGCAGCAATCTTTTTCTCTCAAATCATAATTCATGCAGTCGAGTTAACCCCATGTTAAACTAAACTCAAGCAAAGAAAGAAGCAAATGCAGACAGCATTAGGGTAGAATGTTTATTAGAATTTGCGATTAGCGATGTAACATTCACCTACATGGCGCAAAGGAAGTCATAAATATGCTAATATGCAAATATGCACGCCTTTTTATTGAAATGAGCTCATCTCATCGGGGTGGGGGGGGGTGATATATCCAAGGAAAAACTCAGTGCTGCACCTCCACGTGGCCGAACCCCGGGCGGTGAAATGCACAGAAGCCTGTCGCTCTGAATGACGCGGTAAATAAGAGTAGAAAATCAGCAACAGAGTTTATATCAAATATTTAGATACAAATGAAAATAAGTTTCAAAAAAGTCAGAAGAGCACTGGATGTTCAGGTAGTGAAGCAAAAAGAAAAAGGAATAAACCGAAAGAAAAAAGCACTGCACCCGTAATAGTCGCGTGTTTCTCTTCATTCACATGGAGCTACAGTACTAAGTTGGCAGAAAAAGGTGCATGGCTTTAGTATTCAAATGAATCACTGTGTTCATCTGAAACAATACACAGAGATGATCACTTGTGGAGTGCAGTATGGCATTTCATTTACTTTACAGTGTAGTCCTCAATGAGTCTATGAACAGAACAATCAACAGAACCCAGTGGTTAAGAGGTCAGTCTATGAATGAGTGTCGGCAACTTGGCAACATTTAAATTCTGTTAGAGGAAACAAAGAAAAGTAAATTAAAAAAGTAAAGAAATTAAGGAAAAGAAAGCAATGATAACGTCGTATCCCTGTACCAAAGTGGTGTTGTTATTTAACAGCATGTCATGCTCCGTTAGTGAAGTCCTGTAAAAGTGGGACTGGCCGTCGTCCCACTTTGTTTTTAACTATTCAGATGGTGGCCATTCTGGGTCTGGCCTGAGCTTAATGTGCAGGATAGGAAGGAAGGTGAGCTCAGCGAAAGGCAGTAGTCATAGTTGAGGTGAATACAATGATGTCGATGGTGAGGATCCATGGTTGATAATGGTAAAAGAGGGGGCGAGAGGTCATGCAGCTCGGGCCAGAGGCGAGGAAAGGTTGGAAAGAATCCATCGTCACGATGCGGCCCCTGGCCGGGCGGTGCTTTAGGTGGGACACAAGACTAGAGAGGAAAAGGACAATGATGTCAAGTCTCCACAGGGAAATATAAAATGACTTTAATGGAGTAATTCTTGTAGCAAAATCAAGAAGTTCAGTTTCGCAATAATTGAATTTTTATTCGATTTATTAGTCCAAACAGAGAACAAACTGTAATCTTCTCTGTTTGTAAAGTTTCTTTGCTGTCTTACCTTTCAATATGTAGTCGGTTAGCAGTGTAGGCACCTTCTCACTGTCCTCCTTTATGGCATAAAGAACTAGGCGGAAGAGAGAAAAGGTGCATCAGCTCATTGCATCATCATTATTATTTGCATTTAATGATTTGATTGGATACTCACTTTTTGTGAGCATCTGCAGGTCCTCCACAGACGGAGGGGTGCCTTTCTCCTCATATGGAATAACTGTGTTTAGATACTGCAAACAAAGCGAGACATTAAGATGGTTTGATACCAAGCTGGGGTGTTTAACAGCCAAGCTGCAGAGACAGCTTTCTAACACGAGAATTTAAAGTGATACCTCGACATTTTTGGGGGGAATTTGGTTTGGTTAGATGAAAAGATTGATACCACTGTCATATCTGTTGGAGCCAGGAGATGATTAGTTGAGCTTAGTTTGACTCTTGGACAAAGTGTAATGTTGAACAATCCCTTTAAATGTCAATAGACTGTCAGTCTACACTGCAAACAATTCACCGTTTAACACAGGCTGAGGTTAAAGGCACAGCCACACTTATTGACAGATCTTTTAGTGCAACTACCAAATCTACATTATAAATATCTTCTGAAGGAGGTTTCACATCCAGTGCTGCCTGCACAAACAGACGTTTCTATATGTGGATTCTGTCTACAATCATACGGACGAACAGCAGGGACATTTCTTGCAGTGTACTAAAGCATACTGCTTAGCCTACACTATCAGAGATACACTAACCGAGATCAGATTTCAGACAGGAGGCTGATCATCCCTGAGTATGACCTCAACTGCACAGCTGGTGCAGGCTGCAAAAAGTGACGCCGCGACTGTAACGTACACAAAAAGCACCATGAGTTACCTCGCTGCAGTCGCTTAGTGATACTACAGTACAGCAATTAATGTACCTTTAATAACCTAGACATTAAGTTACATTCTTTTAAATTAATGCCAGTATAAAACATAATTTCTCATAATACGTGTACGTATATGCAGCTAGTTATGTTATAAATTATTTAACTGAATCATTTGTTTTTTATTGACTTCATCATTTGCAGTTCATGCTGGGAAACACTGCAGTCCAGTTATATTTGCATTTAACCAGCACAAGTGCAGCTATGCCACATTTGACCTCTGACCTTACCTGTTTGTCATTCCCTGTGCTGCCAAACGTCTGCCTGATGCCCGTCTGCAGGATGTTAGACAGTCCCTCCATGCTGAAACGCTGCGAGTCACAACCAGACACACACACACACACACACACACACACACACAGATCATTATTACATCTGATCATCAGTTTCAAAGACGCATGAAAATCATGACATCATAGTGCAAACTTCAGTAATGTAGCCTCAGGTAGCCAGATAAACACGCTGCTGCTGCTGCATGTGTGGAGGGAGAATCCATTAGGATGTTTCTCTCTGTTACTGGACAGGGGTAGACTGGATTGGGTGATTACTGTATGAAGACAACAGGTCGCTTCCACTTTAGGATCTTTCCTGGAAGACACTTTAGAGGCTAATGGACCTGAGATCCATTATGCACAGGGAGGGAAGAGGGAGTGCTGTCGAGCACTGTGGTTTCTCCTTTCTCTTGTTTACAATGGAAGGATTCGACACCAGAGTGTCATGGTTTTTGGAGTTGAGTTATTTGACTTTGTTCGAGCCTGCGAGTTTTGATTGTCTGCCTCTCCCTGATTAGGTTCAACTGTGTCTAGTTATCCTAAACCTCGCCAGCATCAGGTCTGTGTGCTCCTCTGTCTTATAGTTGCCAGTTCGTCTTTGTCATGTTTCATGTTTGTCAAGTGTTCAGCCTGTTCCTACTACTTTGTTTTCTTGGATTCTGATTCCCTGTCTATCCCTTGGATTTGTTTGCCTGTTGGACTGCTTGGCCATCACACGAGCCTTTTGTCATTTTGATTTGTCAAATAAATCCCATGAACTGCACAGCTCTGCCTCAAGCTGTCATGCATTTGAGTCCATCCCTTGTGTTGCTGCACATAGCATGACAGAAAGTTGCACATTTCTAGTGAAATGTGATGAAGATGCAGATATACATTGGTCCAGATCCATGATCGTGGCAGCATGGAGGTACCTCTGCTCTGGCTGTGATGCTGCGTGTGTTTTATGTGTTTATTGTGTTCTAATATATGATTAATTAGTATAATGCTAAAGGTTGTAATATCATAATTCAGTGAGTAATATTACACATCGGTGTGTGAATGTGTATGAATGGTTAGCTCCTAAAACTGATGAGCAGTTGGCACCTTGCATGGCAGCCAGTGCCATCAGTGTATGAATGTGTATGAATGGGTGAGTGCGCTTTGAGTGGTCGGAAGACTAGAAAGGAGCTATATAAGTACAGTGCATTTACCAAGATCGCTACCTTGTTCTTTTCTGAGCTGACTGATCTCATAGAAATCTCACCAGTGACCTGTTCCTATGAGTTCTCCTTCAGAGTGCATCTGGAGGGCAGAACCAGGAACTGCTGTGTCAGTATATCAGCCGTTGATCTCGCACAGATTGAGGACGTAAAGTCAATGAAAACCGCAGTGAGTAAATCTGGCCCATTGCGAACTTGAAAGCACAGGTTTGTAGAGCTCCTGTGTGAGTTATGGCACACTCACATGGTGTAAATAATTAAAAGGATTTTAAAGCTTTCAAGGCCACTTCCTGGCTCTCACCTTGACAGGCATGCTCCCCGTCTTCTCCGTGGAGCCCGTGGTGCCGGTATTCCCTCCATTCACAGATGGTATCCCTCCTCCCTGCAGGCTCAGGGCCTTGTCCCGGCGCCGGCGTTTGCTGCTGTCTCGTTGCTCCTTCTGCCTGTTCTGCACCTCCATCAGGGCTGTGATGAACGTGTTCTTTACCTCCTTCTCGAACTCCAGCTCTTCGCGCCGAGCAAGCTGGTTGACCAGCTCCTCTGAGTACTCGCGGATGGCGGCCTCCACCCGGTGCAGAAGTTCGACCAACGCTGAGCTGGGCATCAGGCTCAGGCCTGCAGAACAGATGAAGGAGGTTAGAGGGACAGTTGGGTTTGTGTGAGTTACTTCAACTCAAGCAGGACTCAAGCTGACATTATCCCTCCGAAAAAACTGTTCTCCCACAGCTCATTTGATCTTGTAAGTAAGTTTAAAACCCACTCATAATAAGATTATCATCACCTAAAATGTAGATTTAAAAACAAATGTATTTCTACAGCTCTACTTCACACGTTTAGCTCCCATTCTCACAGCGGTCAGGACAAATTAATGCGACTCAGACTGAGGAACCACATGGATCTGCAATATGTTCGGCGACAGAGGGGGGGCGGGCGCCTTATGGCAGAGAACACCTTGTCCTCCTGAACTCTCACCTGTGGGCCTGCTGAAATGAGATGACTAATCTAACGATGTGGATTACAAGATCAAAAGCTGACATGCGGCTGGTGTCCTGGTGACTCGATTGGCTGACCACTGACACATATCCCCCCGATCTTTACCCAAGATGGATATACAATATATATCACTTGTCCTTGACCATGGTGTCCATGCAAGCATTATCACAGGCCTTTATTTTGGGTCTTCTATAAATAGGGATGTTGATATTTTTCATGTTAATGAATGACTCATTTCAGAGGTTCTCACCTTTTGGGATTATATTAATGTTTAGCCACATGTTTCAAGGAGAAATATTAATTGTAACCTTGTAGTCTTGCCTTTCTCCAGCACTGTGCCAGCACTGCAGAAAGGTCTGGCTGCACCCAGTGTCTTTCTGCTGTAGGGGAAGAAACACCCCGGCCTGTTTGCACTTCTTTAAACCAATCACAGTCGTCCGGGGCAGTGCTAAACCCAGGATTCAGGCTTGTTTGTGGCAGGCCCTGGCATTGAAATGGTAACAGCTGCTAGATGATTGTGTTTGTACATTTAGCAACCAGGTTAGGATCAAGGCTAACTCACTATTTTCAGTGTGAAGGTCGCCAGCTCGGAGGTTGTTGTTGTTTCCTGCAGCGATGGGTGCTTTGAGCATGTTAACATGCAGATAGCAAAAGGAAGAATGCCATGGGAGAGGCACACCCAATGGCAGGTTTATACCAACAGTCTAAATCCAATGACTAATTATAACCTCAAGGGTACTGATATTAGAAGGACTAATCAGCCTGCTGGCAAACTAAGCAGTTTCTTTGGCCAGCTGAGAAAATCCTGCGACAACTGCTGCCCAAGCGTCCGTTAGGAATCTGAATTAATTAGAAAAAACACGACATGGGTTATTTCTAGTTTTACCTTCATAGGAGCAGTTGTTGTTGGAGGCCTGTGACAGCTGTCTGATCTCCTCCAGCAGGGAGGGGTTAGTCCTGGAGGAGCAGTGGCTGCTCTCCTCTTCATCCTCCTCCTCAGTTTCGCCAGGATCCGGAGAGTTCTCCATCATCTCGACTATCTCCTCGATGACCTTGAAGAGACAGCGCGAGCAAGAAGGTAAGATAGATGGAAGGATTTAGGGAGACGAGTGGATTGACAGGAAAGAGATTAGGAGATGCTTAAGTACACATCCATAAGAATCCATTTGTCGTAGAGTGTTTCAGCTTCTTTCATAAGTGTACATAACACTTAAATCCATTATAGACGTCTACAAAGACTTTAGCAATGTATTGAAGAGGCAGAATTGGATTTAGGCAGGTGTCTATCTAAACTCTTAGTAGCAATCCAACACTCCACAGACATTATCAAGAACCTACATACAAAGACTGTTACACATATGTGTGTAATACATACACCTATCCACATTGTTAAACCATGTAAAGATTACTGGGGTAGAATGAATTTGAACTATGAACATGGTAAACTAACAATGCAAAGACTGTGTCTGGCGTTCCTCAGGGCTCTATTCTTGGACCTTTACTGTCTTCAGTCTCACTTTGTTATGCTGACGAAATTATATCTTTGTTCATAAAGTCATCAACCTGTCAACTCAGAAGCATTGCTAAGATAAATTATTTTATTTTGTGACAAACCTTATACATGCCTTGGTCTCCAGCTGTCTAGATCTGAACTTCTTATAACAATATGCCCCATAAATCAACTACCAAATCTAGAAAATATGAGAACATATTTTTCCCATCGTAGCCTCCATGCAGTGGTTGGCGTGTGGTATTTTGAATTGGTTTTAAAATGTTCATATTTGTCTTGAAGGTTTGTGGTCTGCCGACTCTGAATGGAAAAAGACTTCAAAAGAAGACTAAAGCAACATTATTACAAACAGAAACGACAGATAAAAGATGAAAAGGACCCGAGCGCCGAGTGTCAGAGACAGGTTTCATGTTACACCGTGCTTCCTTTTTCTCATTATCAAATCAGGACACAGGCAAACTGCTGTTTGATCACACACACACCTGATCAGCTGTGATTAGAGGCTCTTCATTCAGGCAGTTAGCGTTGTCATTCTTCTCATTCATCTCCTCCTCCTCTTTTTCGTGGATCTGCAGAATGTGAGACGAAACATGAGAACCAGGCAACAAACGGGCGGCTGCTACAGCATATCATACATTATCTGCACTGAAATAATAAACTAAATCAACTACAATCATTTTCCAAAAGCATGGCCGCGGCTGGGAAGGAAGGAGGAGGGAAGAACAGTGTCTCTTTGAAATCTTATCATTAAATATTTTAAAAGGTTTTACATTATTTAGTTTCACTTTTAAAAAATAATTTGGTATTCCATTTGTGAAAGTGTTTTAATATTTTATTGTATTTGTAATCTTTGACTTTCATACAATTCTAATGGAGTCAATTGTAATTTGAAGACATCTGAATCATTGGCTCTATGGAGGGAAATGTTGGTCTGTCCAAACATGCTTTTTTACAGCTATTCATGGTTCCCAGAGGATAAATCTGAATAATTTCGGTGATCCCCTCTAGCACCATGAGCTAGTCAAAGATTTCACTTCATGAATTGGTGTTCATGGTTCCCAGATGATGTACCCGAATGTAAAGGCATTTAATATAGCACCATCATCAGGTCAAACTTTTGATTTAATTGAAACCAAATGCTTTTAAAACTAAAACTAACTGAGGAGTATGGTGAACATTATACCAAATTATGCCAAAAATCAGCATGGTAACACTGTCAAAGCAAACATGTCATTTGCTATTTGCTGAAAAAGCCACAGTGCACAGTAAGCAAATGGTTTCTGGTATGTTTGGAATAAGTAAAAAAAAAAAGAAGATGTAATAAAAAGTGTGCACAATATAAGTGCACACAAATATTAATTGGTGGCTTGTTCCAGTGACTGGGCTGAAGACAGCTCTGACTCCCTCTGGGGTGTAAATGTCTGTCCTGGCCTTGACCAGCCACAACATGGCCTAGACTGCTAAGTGCCCACTGTCCTGTTTGTCTGTGACAGCCAATTAAGGGAGGAGTGGAAGACCTCTGCTGAACGGCAGACCGGGTCAAGGTTGGTCAAGCATAGCCTCAAGTGTCAGCATGAGATTAACCCTTTCCAAACTGAAATTAGAAACAATGATACACTCTGTACTTTCACTGGCAGCTATTTAAAATCATAAAAACAGAATAAGATGTTTACATAGACATTTGCAGCCAGTAGAAATACACGTAAATACTACTTCATGCAAAAAATCTGCAGAAAAGAAGTATGGAAAAATCTGGGGTTATGAGCATGTTTTCTGGGTCAGACCTCTTAATTTTAATAAACAGTTACAGTAGATCAGAGAATGAGTTCAGTTGTGATTAACACGTAGTTTTCGTGTAAATTAACCTTTCCAAAATAAAAGAAAAAATCAAGTTTACTTATTATTGTTACTCTATAACAGCCTCATAGCACATTGCCCGGATGTAAATTAAATAGAAAGATGTGCAGTGACTCTACCTCCTGGTCAGAGAGATTGCCGTTGAGTCCCTCTGAGGTGGAGCCGTCCCAGGTGGAGATGTAGTTGTCGGTTAGAGCATCCCACACACTGCAAAGCAACACACACACATACATGCATGCATGTAAGCAAGAGGAACATTAAAGAACCACAAAAAAAGGCATGGGAACTCTATGTTTGGAACTAACTCGGAAGGCTGACTACTATTTTAAGCTACAGACGGTGTAGTTAGACGATTACGTAACAGCATTAAACTAGAGTTTGGTGCATTTTATCTCCCTGGTTATAAGGTGGTCTAACGCTTCTCTTTAGCAGCCTGCAACTCAGTCAATATTTCAATGTGGCAAGTCAATGATGGTGGTCAATAAACAGAGCTGAAGGCTGCAAAGAAACAATGCACAACAGAAGAAAAACACAGCTTACTACTCTGTAAAAGGTATCCTGAGCAGAGATTTAGATAAAGCTCCTCACATCATTGTGCCAGTGGTCTCTGAATGTAACCCGGTACAAGCGTCTGTCTGAGGGGGAATGACATCAAACTGGGAGAGAAGTCTCCTTTGTGTGTTTTGTTTTTTCCCTCCTCCACTCAGAGGTTGGCTCAGGCCTGCATGCTGCTCTGCTCCCGGTGGCACTGCCCACACCCGGACACACAGTGGACACCATTCAGCGAACAGCTTACCTCACCGGCCATGCCAGTGTGGCTGCGTGCACCAGCAGATAAACAGGGGCAAAGTTTCAATACATTTAACCCTGAGATGACAACGAAGCTATGACAAGTGTTAGAGTTAGTTTTGTGCTAAGACTTTGGAAATGCTTATAACATTAAATAATCTGAGTTATACTTATTATGAATTACTAAATTTGAATCATATATAATGATATAATAATACTATATATTTTAGTAAATTGATCCCATATTCAGCGGAAGTTATAGTGGTGCCATCATTTACAAAGATGCAGCATTAGATGGATAAACAAAATGTTTCAGCAATAGTTTGATATTTTCACGAAAGAGTCTCAGACTTGAATAAACAGACTGATATCAGACTCCTGTCTGTGAGCTTAAAAACCAGGTCAGCGATTTTACGTAATGTGATCCTAATTCAAATTCAGCATATATCTTCTTGCAAGTCTTCCAGCCGTGGTTTGGTAAACGGGGAAACAAAGTCGCTCGGATTGAGCCACACAAGTGTCACTCCGTCCATTCCAGCCAGGATTTGTGCAACTTTTTAGTTTGCCAGGATACAGTATGCTGCCGTTGTTATGTACGCAGCAACAAATCCAACATCGGTAACTTTAGTCAGGCCTACTATACTTGCTGAGTCACTGGTTGCACTATATTCTGCTATGCTATGCTATACATGGAGTATGTGGCCAGGAATTACACATTGCTCCTTGAATATGAAACTACGGCCACCACTGAGTTAACTTAGCCTAGAATATGGCTCTATCCAAAGGTAAAAATATCTGCTCTTTATATCTTTTTATATCATTTTTGTTTATTCAATACAAAAGTGAAGTGTAAAAATGAAAATGTGTAGTTTTAAAGGGGGATATGTAAGACATGGCAGGGAGTGTTGCTGGTATATTAGTATATATATATTGTTTTTTACATATGGACAGAGCCAAGCTGTCCAAAAGGTCTGTTTGTAGTCTTTTTGCCAAGCTTAACCAACAGGCTGTAGTTTGTAAACTGAGCTTATTTCAAACTTTTCCTTTTCATTGAAATGACTCTGAAAACATTCAATTTCATCCTTAAATCTTATGAGTAATAACCACATTACGAACCACGACACATGAGCAGCACATACTGCGTGACACAGGGACACGGTTTGGTCGTCTGGCCAGCGTGAACTGGAACTCTGTGTCACAAAGCTGTCCTGCTGTGTTTGTTGGCCTGCAGCCACTTTAGAGAAGTCGTTCTGTTTAATGTTCAGCTTCTCCTCTCTCAGCTTGTCGCTCTTACTCATATCAGAAATGACAGACAGGAGATTTACATTGTTCCTGATTATTTCTGTGGCTTTGTAAAGACTCTCCGGTTTTAAATGAGCCACTTTTAGAACATTATGTGAGTGCTGTTTTAATCTCTCTTAACAGTTTTCTGTCTAAGTTGAATGAAACCCACTTAATTTGAAATCACAGCATGGATTGTTACTTGCAAGAACTGACATAAAATAAGAAGGAGGAACAATGAGACGTTGTTCTTGGTGCAAAAACTCCAGAAGAGGTGGAGAACAATGTGACCTCACCGTGTCTACACTGGTTTCCTTATCTGTCTGGCATTAGGCGTGTGTCTTGGTGAAAACATGCAGATTAGTGCAGTGCTGCAGAACTCGCATCCACCCACAGTCCTGCGTTCTGTGCTCAGTAATCAAGCCACAGCTTTATTTTAACAGCGTTCTATCATGTGATTCCTCTCCAAAACACCTACAGTCAGACTATTTTTAGCACGATTCATATCCACACGGTGTGAAGACGTGCGGGTTTCTGCCCCAGAGCCTGCTAGAGAAAGGCGGAGAGGCAGAGACAGACCGACAGAGCTGAAACCAGCTGAGGCGAACAACACTGCACATTGAATAATTCAGCATGCAGCCCGACTGTGCTGCCGGGGAGGGGTGGGGTCACGCTGCTGATTGACTGCTTGTTTGAGATCTTTGCGGTCTGTGTGTGGAAATATTTTGGCTTTTGTCACGCGTGATGTGTCGGGCCGCTGTGCCATTGCTTTGGCCTTGAGAGTGTGTGTGTGAATACCATAAGTAGGCTCATGTGAAACTAACATAAAGGGCTAAGTTCTATTCTATGTGAGCTGGGAGTATCTCTGTATTAGGTCGACATGTTTGTGGTCATTTCTGTCACTCTGTATTGGTGTTGTTGTAACATACTGCAGATAGCCAGGTGAAATATCAAGTTATTTCTATTTTCTGCCCCAAAATACAGGTGAAATATCAAGTTATTTCTATTTTCTGCCCCAAAATACTGATGAAAATGCTTTCTGATGGACTATAAGTGCTAGTTTATGGGTGTGACTGCAAAGACTGAAATGTATCAGATCCATTAAGACTTCAGTTGTGCCCATTGCAGGTTAGCAGGCTGATGAATGCCACAAGAGAAGATTTCCAGTATATGGACTTTGAATATTGTCAAACACTCACTCTTCATCCTGCAGCCTCTCCTCATCCTCCTGGTTGTGTGACTGGTTGCGTATGGGCGCCAGGCCCTCCGTCTTGGTGTTGTAATTGTGGAAGCAGACGTTGAGCTTCTCGTCAAACTCGTTGACCAGGTCCTCCATCGACTTGAAGCTCATCATCTCGGAGAAGTTCTCCAGCTCGGAGAAGTCCTCGCGGGTGATGGAGGCCAGAGGGATGGTGGTGGTGGTGGAGTAAGAGGAGTGGTTGAGCGCCGGGTGGTCCAGCTCATCCATGTGACATGGCCGGAGGTCGTCAAACTCCTCGTCCAAACATACAAGAGGGGCTTCCATGGTGTCCCCTGTCTGCTCAGCTCTGAGTCCTGCATAAACAAAGTGATGGTTTAGCGTTTAATGCACCAAGTTTGCTAAATCAGCACAATGTTTTAAGTTTCATCAGCATTCCTTTAATGAGGTAAGGCTACTGCTGCAGCAAATGTGTTGAAGAGGACAGACAGGATCAGACAAAGCACAAGAGTCAGTGCCTGTCCCCATCTGTGAGATTTACCAATATCCCAGACGGATTTGGCACCTCCTAAATTATGACCGCCTCACCTCATGTGCAATGGCACCATGTAGTCTAGACAAAGAGGAGATAGAGGTAGATGTGCCAGAAGGGGACCAGGTCCCAGAGGGATCCCAACCAGTTGGCTTTACTGGTAAACTGCAGTTAATTAAGTACCTCTGCTGGGACTTAACTAATGAGCTTTCAATATTCTGGGACACGAAATTATAGGAACATTTGTCAAAGTGCGCTATATATTCCAGCTTGTGCTTCCTTTACGGGGTTTGAGGCTAAATGAATTTGTGTATAAAAATGTAGCAGATACATAGTCAATTTTTATTAATGTAAAGCACATATATGAAAATGAATAAACTTCTAAAGGTGCATTTTTACACCATCACTTCAAAAAGTGACTTGCACCTTACAAAAAGATGGAGGAGCTCCAAATATTAAGTCCTGGTCTTTTCATTTCCATTTTAATAGCCTACCTATCTTTTTGTATTCGGTCTATCCTGTCAAGTACGGCAGCTTGGCACATCATTGATGAGAATATTAAACCTTGGTCCTCGGTCTATTTAAACGTTCCAATCAAAATCAAGCTAAATTTAAGGGGAACTGTGTCCAATTAACCATCAGTTTGTTTTATTTTAAGATATAAAGTCCCGACCGAGATAGCATTCTCACTTTCTTCTGATCAGTAATACGAGATAAATAACTGATTAAAAGACTATTCTTCTTATTTCCCATGATGAAGTGACACAACGGTTCATACATTCTCAGATCTGTTTAAAAGAGGCGGTAAATATGTATGTACCACTTTTTAATACTTCAATTAACTGGAGTTTGGACCAACGTTAAACTATCTACTATTCACGATGCTATACTATCGTATATGTTCATAGAGGATATATATTCCCCTATCATTCCATATCAAATGAAGTTGTCTGAGTCATGCTCCAATGGTACTGGGAATGTCAGTAATTCTCTATGTTTTGGAAAGAGGTATATCTTGTATTATTGGTTGTTTCCTGTATTAAATGATGATTTTCTGTTAAAGTTAATTAAAATTAATCAAACTATCATTAATGGTATATACTAAGAGAAAGCAGCTCACAGTATCTGTTTTTACTCGACAGTAACGATACTATGTATGGATCCTGAAACACAGGAGTCAAAGGAATGAAATCTAATTTAATAGATCAGCAGAAACTAAAGGGTATAAACCTGCAAAAAGAAGCAGCGTTTATTGGGAGGACTTGCTGTAATGCTGCAGTCAGACTTTTAAGAGAAGTTGTGCCTCGGTCAGGTTGTCAGACGCAGTGTAATTACTGTAGCGAGGCCTAAACTTCATCCCTCCCTGCCTTGCTGGACCGTGGCCTGGCGTAAGTGGGTGAGTACAGAGGAGTCCATTTAAAAACAAGCTTGTGCAAGCCTCTTCCTCCTCATCACACCACTCAGCAAAGTGCTGCTCTGTCTACAGCCGGATGTTGTTTGTCGGGATCTCATCCGTTCTCTCTGTACTGCTGATTCTTATTTATTTATATATAATTGCATGTGCTCCATCTTGGGCTTTCAATTTCTCTGCTAAGAAATCTTGAATTAATCCTCGCAGGAGAGAAATTAATGACCCGCCTTTATGTGACAGTGACTGACAACTCATGTCTGTCAATAGATCCAATTAGGCTTGTTTGTTCTGCTTAAATAACGAACTTAGACATTGAAATTAGTGGCTGACTCCATCCTTGCCACAGTGACTGATGTTCTGCTGCTTGAAAAGTTCACATCACAAATTCAGTTTCAGTTTCAATAGCACTTTCCATTCATGCTGTAGCATTTCTGCTGTTTAGCAAAATGGACGTGGAAGACATGAAATCACAGCATCTACGTCGGAGCTGACAGCAGTATGGATGGTGTGGAGGTGTTGGAGCAGGTACTGAATGTCTGCATAGTGTGTGTTTGGGATATGTGTCAGCCTTTTTCTGTATTTGACCTTCACCAGAGAGTAGTGGTAGTGGTCTCAGGTGTGTCGGTGTGCTCCACAAGGATGCAGGTATGAAAAGAGCCAATCAAGAGCTCGTCAGAGGTCGTTCAATGCAATGGAGCCAAATCACTCACCCCATATTGCCGTGGGAGGTGCGTTCACAGCTACGTAACTGAACGACAAATCAAACACCGATTCCATTGCAGATCTTTAAACCATTTTCATATATATATATATTGTGACTCCCGGGAATTGAACATACATGTCAAACAATTCTGATTTTATCCCACCTAAATATAACTAAATGGATTCCACATCAAATCAATCCCCAGGCGGCCGTGGCAGAAATGGAAATCAAGCAAGAGCATGTCATCAGCTCATCAGAGGGAGAAAAAAAAAAAGAGGAGAGTGGGGGAGGGAGAAGAGAGCAGTGAGCAGAGAGGAAGGAGAGATGGAGGAAACCATGGTTACAAGGCAGGGATGGAGGAAAAGATGATGCACAGCGAGGGGAGGTCAGGAATGAGCAGCGGGATAATAGACACAGACAGATTACCTGCAGTCGATGAGCTGTTGTTGTTATGGCTTGGTGTGGAGACGAGATCTTCTCAGACGAGGAGAATCTGTGGCTCAGCCTGCCTCCTCTGCAAAACCCACCGATGAGCAGCAGCAGCAGCTACATTCATTCCAGGGTGAACAGGAGAGGAAAAAAAATCAGGGAGGTGAAGATGGCAGCGTGGTCTGAGCTTTGGTCTGTATCCCTTCCCTCACCCGTTAGCCCACAGCCACCCTTATCAGTCCTCCCACAGCCCGTTGTTTTCCAATCAATAGACAGCCAGCCCAGCACACAGAGCCTGCGCACTGCCAGGCCTCTGACGATATCAGCTCACCCCCTCCCATTCCCTGCCTCACTATCCTCTCTTTCTCCCTTTGTCCCTGCCTCCTCCCTCCCTCTCTCTGCTCACGCTGTAAGCATTAATTCCCCAATATTCATGAGGAGAGAAGGAGGAGGGAGAGGAGGAGGAGGAGGAGGAGCAGAAGGTTTGGGGGAAGGAGATGTTTCTTTAGAAAGGTAGCACATTGTCTACCTTGTACATTGATTCCTATTCATAACACCAGCTTCCCCCCTTTTGTCTCATTCTGCCACAGACCTGAGTGGAATAACATATCCAGCAGAGGACGTATGAATATGAACCTGCATTACAAAAAAACTGAAAGGTGACAAAATGAATAAATTTTAAGATCAGCTGTGGAAATGGAGTGACATAAAAACCAAATAATTCTTTAATTTCAAGCTTGTTTTTGCTTCCTTAAATCAGTGTCAACGAAACAGAAACACACATTTATACATATATAAAATCAATAAGACAAAATAGCCTCATCCGATCCAACAATCAAAAAAACAATAAAGGGCATCCAAAAAAATAAAATGTCTGTGAGCTGAGGGGAGGAAAAATTCAAACCGCACTCATAAAACTGGAGGATATAAACATAGGGCTGTGAGGAGCGCAGTCATTTTGTATTTTTCATCAGAAAAGGACCAAAAACAAGAAAAAATTAGTTAGTTTTGAATCTGTATCCTCTACTACATGCTTGGAAAGGGAGGGTGAGGCAAGGGGTATTCAGCTGGCTGCAATCTGCACCCACTCACCACCATATTCCACTTGAGGTTTAGTTCCCAAAAAAAATCCATAAGTACCTATGTTAATAAAATAAAATAAACGTGTTGACAGCCTGGTTTTGGTCTCTGGAGCTAATTTACTGTTCTGTCATTTTTATTTATTGCCTGTATAAATTATATGAAGTTATGCACAGTTCAGGGCATGGCTACTGTGAGTGACAGGTGTGTGCCATCACAGGCCTGCCTCAGCTCCACCCACGCTTCATTTCTTTGCCAGTTCTTGGATTAGCTGGGAGTTAGATGGAGTGATACTTTACAACAGCTCCAAACTCTGGGTGACATCCGGAAGACTATCTCCATGTTTTACACAGTCTATGATTTGAACACATTGGACCTTTAATATGAGGAGAAGTCCCTGTTACCTGTACTGATTTTCACTACATTTCATACACATAAACTACAGACAATATTGAACATTTAAAGATAAAGTGTGGATGAAAAAATGGCCAATCATCACAAACTTGATGTTGACCCCTCCCCTCCTTCACAGCGCTGAGCTTCAAAATCTGCATAATCCATGGTTTTAATCGGAGGTCGGGGTTTAAAAGCCTCAGCTGTGTGTGTGTGTGAGTGTGTAAACACACTCACATCACAGCTCACACGTTATTATCGCACCCAGAGTGCACTCAGACCGGGAAATATTATAATATGGCTGTATTTGTGGTCTGGAACACCAAACTGTCAGATATGAGCAGATGTGTTGGATTAAGTGTTACAGCCTGATGGGGTGTTCATGAACAAGATGATGATGTATCTTGTACTTCTTCCTCTCACTTTGTGCTGGCAATCAGGACTAAACTGACAAATATTCAGTGGAAAAGAAAAGTGTCTCTGTCCTTCCAAAAAACGATGCCATAATTTTAGAAATTGGCGAGCACATCGCACAGACAAAGAGGGAAGCTGCACACATGACGTCAGTACACAGGAGGTGCTGCGCCTACCTGCTCGGGTGAAGATGATGCACGCTGAAAACTGAAATCGCACATTGCAGAACATACTGTACTCCCTAAACTTACACGATGTAAAAAAAACACACAGGAGCATGCACATGTACACAGATTTAATCATCATCATCATCATCAGTGTGAAACATCAACAGCAACCAGCCAGCAAACACCAGCTTCATTAGTCTGTAAGCAGCTGCTTCTTCCCCACACAACAAGAAAAGGGGGGAGAAAAGAAAGAAAGAAAGGAGATCTGGCCCGTCAGTGGCCTCCCATTACTACGGCAACATAGCTCACACAGCCCAGCATTGCATTGACGCCGGTTGCCATGGTGTTATACCGTAACTGTACTGGCAAAGGAATTACTCCACAGGCAACAGAGTGGAATAAGAAGGAGACAACTCTCTCTTTGTGAACCCCACCAGCACTTTGTAAACGTTCTGGCTTTATTTGAGGAGGTGGAGCACAAACTGTGGCCATTTGAATGATTTTAGCTTAACGAGAGCAACTCATACACAGAGATATAATAACTAATAACACATTATATTTATAGAACACTTTTCATGATATTCAAAGACACTTTACTGGAGTTGAAATCACCAGACAACATACTGAAAATGTAAAAACAGTTCTAAAAAGTGGATGATGAATCAATGATGAATGACTTGCAGTGGTGATACAGTAGGTTTGGTTGTAGTGGACGTATAACCCATGATGGTGTATGATGTTAAAGAGGAGGAGCAGGTAGAGGACCAAACACCGAGCCCTGGGGGACACCAGCATGGTTTGTATGTTGAGTACAGCACTTTAATGGAAAGAATGTAGCTACATACTCCTGCTTACATTTTCAGTGACATTTTGAAATCTATATTGTTTAAATTTGCTTTGGTTGAAGTGTGTTTGTCTGTGTCATAACTTCTCAAAGGGAGATGATTGGAGAACTACAACTGCACAGATTAAAGGACACAACCTCATGGCAGCACGCTGCAGCTGTAAGGAATCCTGAAAATCATCAGGAGGTGCAGTGATGTTCAATATCAACAGAATGAAATGTCGATAATTATTAGCTTCTGCTGCTCGTGTGCATCCTTTATTTGGGTATATACATATACTGAACAAACAATAGCAAATATAATATATAGTATAAAGGTAAAAATGCATCTTTTCATCCATGTATATCCATCCAAGCATACAAGGAGCTGCTCTAATGTATTTTTCTATAGTCAATCTGTATTTTACTGACATCTAGTGGCAGAAAGTATCGACGGTGGCTCAACAACAAAAACACCAGTGCAGCGTGATGTTCCCAATCTATTCCTGGCTTTGTCTTCAGATTACTGCAATATCATTTTTCTGAAAACATCTCATGTTCCAAACTGCATACAGCATGGACTCACTGCAAGTGGCTGGGATTGGGAAAAGTTCATTATTATCATATCTGGCACTGCTCCACCCTAATCATCATCATATCAAATTGTTTTCTGGGTAATGTGTCTCATGTATTATTTCCATAATTTAAGTGACAAACAAACAGTTTCCTATTTAGAAATGTTACCTAAACCTTTTAAATCTGATTATAATCCCAAATCCAGAGAGGTATATTCAATATAAAGCCAAAAGTTTATTCTCAGAGCATCTTTCTGACGCAGTGAAGTGCTTTACAAGTCGATGAAAAACAAGGCAGACAATAAACTTCACACACTCTTTAAAGATATGTATTGTAAACTGACATACATTAAGGTTAAAACGAAATTATGAATAGATATCACCATAAAAGTTCCCCACTTGATTACTTAAATTAACGCTTACTTACTGACAATTTTTCTCAAATTGTATGTTTAAATATCCAAAGGAGGCATTATCCAATGACGACTTCTGGTGAATTTAAGAGAACAGGCACAATAAATAGCCCAAAATCTCAAAATTTAAAGTGCAAGAGAAAACAATATTTCTGTCTTTAGTGTCTTGCCTTAAGATTTAAGATTTATCTGTATATACTGATCAAAAATATCTTCTAGAAAGTGATTTACAGTAGCACGGACTGAAAGCAGCTTTTACATCAAATGATGTCAGAAAAATGTCAGACGGAGTTGAAAATATTCCCTTTTAATAGCCGCTATCTTTTCACAGGGTTGTTGATCCTGAAACCTCCTCCAGTGAAGTGAGGTTTGCTGCTCAGCTGGGGCAGAGGCTCCAACTGCTTCACCTTCGTCTTGGTCCTCTGCTCACTGACGACACACACACAGGGCAACACGACTGTCACTACATGTTACAGTGTGCAGCGTCCCCTCTATAAACATGTGCATTAGTACAGTGTTAAAACATCTGATTAAGATTCAGATCAACCTCACCTGAGAAGTTTTTTCTGACTGATGTAGTTCTTTTTAACGTTCGCCAGCTCGTTGGCTAAACTTATATTTTCGTTTCTGTACTTGTCGATCATGGAGTCGAGCATTCTCAGCTCTGCTATCAACGCCTGTGGAATAAAAGCATAAAAAAACACATGATTATATCATAAAATGTAAAGAAGGAAACAGGTGGCAGTTTTTACCAGAACGAAGTAAATACTGTACATTTCTATAGTGAGTAAGATGACGGGGACATATCCAAAAATAAGACAACATGAGTAATACAACGAGAAAAAGTTGTGTGGGTTGACCTGGTGCTTTTTATTCTTCTCCCTGATGGTCCATCGGCACTGCTGGAGCTGCTCAGCTGCCTCTGGACCTGGCTGCCGGGCCAGAATTTGTTTCAGTTCCACATACAGCCTTTCCTTTTCCTTTGGTGGAGACAATAAAAGATAAAGTTCCATTAAAAAACACATCAATGAGTGACACTGTTGCACTAGATGATATTACTATGAACACACGCACTGTCGTTTATTTTGATTCACTCCCACATACTGTACACCGTCCTGATGTCCTTCCTAATCCTTGTAATCATACTGTAAATAATGGCTTAATTGAACTTAATTATTGTGACCATATAATTATGAAAAGAAGGAATTAAATCACTGGAACGAGCTCAGCTTTGTTTCAAAGAGATCAAACACCAAAAAAAAAAAAATCCCTTCCTGTGGCAGGATTAAAATAATTTGATGATGATAATCTTTTGTTCTTAATCTTTAATTGTTCTACACGACATGTTTGAGGTTCTGCCAAGTACTCAGTGTGAGGACCAAAACAGCGCCAGAAATCACTTCCACACTAGAACACAGCGACTTGACTTCTCTCCGTCACAAGGACAAGACTAATTAATCCAACGAGGTGTGTAAAACGAGTGTGTGTGTGATTGTGTGTCACCTGTAATTTGAGTTCGTGTTCCTCGAGGTCTTGGGTCTTGGCAATCAGTCGTTTTTGTAAGGACTGAATCTTCTGGATGAGTTCGTATTTGCTGGGATCGCTGCCCTGCAGGGGGAGTCGTTTACCAAATGTTAATGAGCTGACCTTTTCCTGTTTGAATGATGATGAATGTTTTATTCGGCTTGAAGTGTGTGAGTGTCCTTTCACATAAACGGGGGAGTTAAAATGTTCACGTCACAAACACAACAGACTGCAGCTGCGATGGCTTTGAGATAATAATCCACACAGACCTCCAGTCGTCTCCATCTGTGGATATTTATGGGCTTCAGCTGTTCCTCAAGGACGCTGTTCCTCTTCCTCTCGCTGAGCAGCTCCCTCTGGAGGTGGAACAGCTCTTGCCTGCAACACGACAACTCAATGATGATTTCCCACAGTTCAATTATTTTAGAAATGACCCTGCAAAGTCTTGGACACTTGCTCCACCTCCAACCTGCTGAAACAAAATGCTTCTCTCTGTTACCTCAGGTCCTCTGTGTTGGGCGCAGTCTTGTCCAGGATCATCTTCTTGCGGCAGAGCATCTTGATCTCCAGTTTGAGCAGGCGGATGTCTTCCATCCTCTGGTTGTAGTGGAAGTCCCCCTTGCTCAGGATTGATTGCTGGATACTGATCTTTTCATACAGCAGCGCACGCTCGTCATTGCGGCGTAGCAGCTGTTTGCCCAGGTTGTCCCGCTCTCTGATGACCTTGAGAGAAGTTTCACCAACAAATAGTCAGAGACAAATATCAGTTTGTTATTATTTTTCTTTATCCACTTCACCTTCTTTACCTGTTCCAGTTGCTTCTTCAGTTGGATCTGCTCGGCGTCAGCGTCGGCTATGATCTTCTGCAGTTTTTGCTGTTCTACTTTCTGGCTGTCAAAACGCTGCTTTGTTTCTTCAAGCTGGAGCTTCAGCAACTGCAGCTCCCCCTGTATTAGGACACAGAGATGGATGCACACATGCATACAAAGTAGGCATAAAAGGTCAGTGTACAGTGGAGAGAGCCTTAAACAAAAAATGGGTCAGTCGTTCCCAGCGTGTCAGTACTGTTGCATTTGTTTGCAAAGCTTTTCTCCAACTGTAAAGATACTAAACGGTCTGAATAGTAACAAACTAAATGATGATGAGGCAGGCTGCTGTACCTTGAGGGCCTCGTTATCTTTCTCTAAGCGTTTGTGCTCCTGCTGTTCCTTGGTCAGGGCCTGCTCCCTCCCGGCGATCTCATCTCTCAGTCGGCTGACCTGGTTGGTCCTGGTCTTCATCTTGTGCTTCATCTCTGCAATCTCTTCCTGAGGTGGAGATACAGACGAAGGGAAGAAGGAGAGAAAGGAAAGGAGAATTATAGAATTACATGTTATATACAGAGACAATAAAGTTGAATAAGTTATGGCAGATCACTGGTACCTGAGCCTGGATGAGGTTTTTGCTGTAGAGGTTCCTTTCAGACACGGCAGACTCCAGCAGGTTCTGTTGCTGTTTGAGTTTGCACTCTGCCTCTGTGACCTTCTTTTTCCAATCAAATATCTCCATCTCTCTTACTTCAACGTCACCAATCTTCTGTTGCACCTGTGAAAGGGAGGAAAGTTGCCCTCAGATGATTTCCCAATCCTAAAAATCATCTTGTGAAAGCTGTTGTGCATAACCTGCCTTCTGCATGAGGCTGCTGGTCTCGTTGATGTAGCGGTCTCGCTCTTTTTCCAGCTGCTCGATGATCTTGCGTTGCTTCTGGGCCTCCTGGCGGTAGCCACCGATCTCGTGCTCCAGGGTCTTCTTGTCCTGTTCGAGGAGCTTCACCATGTTCTGCTGTTTCTCAGTCGACTGTGCAGCTTTGATCATGTTCTGTCCAATGAGATCACACACATTTGGTTGAGAAACGAGAATGTAGTTTACGATAAACAAATATTGTACTCAGGGTTCAAGGAGGAGGAATTTTCAATAACTTTCCAGGCCCAATTCCCTCAAATTGAATCACCCAACAGAGCAAAGTTTAAGACATGGTTCAAGGTTTTGACATTTCTCTATATAGCAGAGTACACAGCTACATACTTTATTTAAGATGTCCCTCTCGCGGATCAGCTCATCCAAGGCCTTTTTGTCCGCTTCAACTTGCTTCTGGGAAGATTCAAGATCTGTAGAGGGAGAAGCAGAAAGTTTTAGTGACGTCTGAATATAATATTACACTGATATTGGACAGAATTTAACTAATTCAAGCTCGAGACCCATGTCTCCATGTGAATGTGTGTGTCTATGATGAAAACAAGCAAGCTCCCGTACTTTTCTCCAGACCAGCGATCTGAGCCTTCAGCGTCTCCTTCTGCACGTCCACGTCGGCTTTCTGATCCTCCACCTGGTGGAACTTCTTCTGGATGGCTTCTCTCATCTTTATTTGCTTGGCAATCTCCTGGCGCGTCTGGTTCACCTCCTCTTCTCTCATCTGACAGGTCGGACAGGGTGGTGTTGTGGAAAGAAGGAGTGGATAACAGATGTTACTCGGCACTGAGGACCTGTTTCTGACTTGCTCATTGCATGCTGTACTGTGAGAGCAGTGCCCCCTTGTGGCTCACTCAGAATCATCTGTGTGCGCATACCTTGAGCTCATTTGCGATCTGCTGATTTTCCATGGAGAGACGTTCTTTGACTGAAGAGAGCTGCTCACACTCCTGCTGCAGCTTGATGCTCTTCACCTGCATGTGCTCGAGCTCCTTGGTGGTTCGCTCATTCAAGACCTTTCACAGTCAGGGAGGAAATGATATTAGGTCCACATATGACTTAAAGAGAGTGTGTGTGTGTGTCCCACTCTGTTCACTCCACTCACCTTTAGCTCTCTCACTTGTTGCTCCAGTCTCTGCTGCTCCTCTTTGGCCTTTTGGCCCTGCAGACTCAGAGCCTTGATGTCCCCCGTCTTGGCCTCCATGTCGACATGCAGCTGCTTCACCTCCTTGTCCAGCTTGTCCTTCAATCTCATCTCCCGGGAAATCTCATTCTGTTGTACCTGGAGCTCCTGCTGGAGCTGGATGCAGACAAAACTAGATTTTATTTTATTGGTGAGCACCCCCACTGTCTTCTGCAGGGTGCACTGCTGGAAGCTGAGTATGATAGTGATTAGAAAGATTTTGAATCAACAATACGTCAGATGTCAGCCTACCATTTCTGATTTCTTATTTTACCTGAGAAATGTTCTCTAACGCAGCATCTCGCTGGGCCTCGACCTTCTGCTGGACTGCAGTGACACCGTTTAGTTTTTGTCTCAGATCCTCCACGTCTGTCAGCAGCTGATCCCGCTCCTTCGTCAGCTCCTCTGTCATTTTTAGACCGTCGCTGAAAAAGAAGATTACAGTTGGTTCAGTCCACTTTGTGGTATATATTATGAAGAGCATGGGGAGGTAGAGACACGTGGCTCACCCCTGATCTTTGCCCATTGATAAACCAGTTTGTTCGGCTGTTTTGTTCAAGTTGAAAACTTCTTCTTTCAGATTCCTGATGGTCTCTTTGTCCTTCTTCTCTTTAACGTGAGCTGCGTCAACCATTTTCCAAGCTTTGTCCAGCTCCTACGGTGAAACAAACAGAGCAATTAATGGAATCTGATAAAACATCACCTGAATAATCAAATATCCATTTCACACAATCCAAAGTGTGACAAACCCTCTTCAGTGAAGCGATCGTTGCCTCGTCTTCCTGGGTCAGCTTCAGAGCGGCGGCGACTTTGGTCGAGGTGGTCACGATCTCTGCGTTCAGCTCTCTGCATTTGGACATGAGCTTCTTCTCGTTCCCTCTGGACGTCTTCAGCGCATGGATGAGCTTCTCGTACTCCACCCGGACCTTGTCCATACTCTCGTCCTCGACCAGCTCATTGAGGACCATCTGAAACTCCTCCAGGGACTCAGATATGTCCTCAACTACTGCTGGTGCTGTCTCCTGGAAACACATTAAACAATGGAAATACACCTGACTGTGCAGGACAGGTAAACTGACTCACCTGAAGTTCGTTTAACTCTTAAACTTAATGCTCATTTCAAAGTTTTGACTTTGTCCTGAGCTTGTGTATTAAAGTATAACATTATCGTGTGTGTCATAACGTCAGTGTTGACGTTTACTGAACTTTAACCAGCGTTTTTTTTATATAAATATCTAAAGTTATCAGAGTAAACCAAACAAAGCAAACACTTAAAGAGAGCACTGACCTCCATGTTATGAGTCTTGAAGTTATATTTCGTGAATCCTGACAGACAGAAGCAGCGTTGGTGTTATTACATGGAGATGTTGACGCCGGTTGCTAAGCAACCGCTGCCTGTTCTCGCGAGAACAGGATCAGCTGCTGCAGGCCTGCAGGCATAAACATATAGACGCCGCATTGAGAGGGTTGGTCGCGATACGTCAACGGGTCCGCCATATTGGATGTGGCAGGTCTGCCTGTAAACTAATAACAGGAAATGGACTGAGCTTCATAAAGCGCCTTTCTACAAAGTTCTTCAAGTTAATGTCTCTTATACACCCATTCACACACACACTAATATATCTGGGAAACAAACAGGCACCAAAAACAACGTATGTAACTTTTAAAGTGATGATTATAAATGTTTACTCCTTATGTAAGCACCAAACCAACGTATGTATTTTTCTAATGCTGAGTGTTTACAGCTACTAATGTGTGTAACACTGTTACTGTGATGATAAATATTGAAATATTTATATTTAACATTTAATCAGTGTCTGTAATAACCAGATCCTGAAATGTAGATGTAGGTTTTTGTGGGCAAGTTTTTCCTCACTCGAACCGAGGGTCTAAGGACAGAGGGTGTCACTCCCTGTACAGATTGTAAAGCCCTCTGAGGCAAATGTACTTTGTGACTTTGGGCTATACAAATAAAATTGATTTGATTTGATTTGATTAACGACATTAGCAACAACAATTATTACAATACTTACAATACAATATTAGCATCACGCTAAACATTAAGACATTTAACACGGACAAACTGTCCGACATATGGGGACTGTGGGGGTCTCAAATCACTGGTGCTGTTGTTTTGGGAGTCGCAGGCTGAGAAGTTTGGGCACCCCTGCTTTCTTTATGCTGCTATAGGCCTACTCTGACCATCCCATGATGCAATGAACTCTTCTCTTCCTCTCCCTTTCTCCATCTGTACACATGCATGTCTCATTGATGCATGTTACCTGAGCTTCTTCCTCAGAGTTTGGTTGATTTCTCATATGTCGTGGCTGCACCCAGATCAGAGGACTGTGGTTGAACCTACTGCTGTGGTCCTGCTTGACGTCCACTACAAATACTATAATCACTTTAATTATTGTGATTGCTGCTGTGCATCTTTCATCTCTCTCCCTCTCTAAACTCAACCAAGTGTTTTGCTACTTGACCTCATGATCTTATCTGGACTCACCTTCACTCTGAACCAAATGATGTATTCCAGTTAAAAAGTTTTTAACAGACTGTTCTCACAGCACACAGACCCCACAGGCAGAGGTCTTAATAATAATCAACGTGTTTCATGTTTGCAGCCTGTACCTTGTAGATGTCTATTAACCAGAACGTTGTGTCGCCCAAACAAAACAATATCCGTGTGATGAGGTAGCTTTTCTCATGATGCTGTATTATTCATCACTCTGTAATCATTTAGATTACCTGCAGCTTAGGACCTGTTCCAGATGTTAAGATGTTTTATATCTCCACCTGAAAGGACACCAGCTTATCTACACTACTGATAATTCTTTTCCTAACAAGTCTGAGCTAACATGATGTGCTCCTGATTCCCAAACTGCAGAGAGATGAGATTCAGCTGCAGAAAGCTGTGTTCAGTCAAAAGGACACACGAGTGATATTCTCGCTCTGTTTTACCTACTTTCGTTAAAGCTCTTGTATTTTCTTTATTTCATCACTTATATATTTTAGAGAGAAACTATTCCAAAGGACTGCAGCAAATGTTCCACTGTGATTATTTCAGTCAGGGGGGCTGTCGTTCTATATATTTTTCTGGTTATGCTCGCTTTGTGTTAACTCTGAGAAAGTCTACGGCACTGTAGCAAACATATCACATACTGTATCATCAGCCTTCTATATAACTGCCAGGTAATCTTTTACCTTTGACACAGTACCATAAGCAACGAGAATAAATAATAATATCAGCTGTAATGTGACCTAAATGCTATTGTCAGCATGCAAATGTATCTACATCTGGGCTAAGATGATCATTGCTTTAAGAGACCATACCGGCAGTTCTGCATACTTTATGTCATTTACTATGAAATACGTTTATCACACAGCTACACAGCAGACTAAGAAGTCATTTCTGTGTTTGTCATAGTTACATTATTCAACTCTATATAGGTGGAATCCTTGCAGGAACGTTGATATGCTCCTTTATCTTAGAGAAAATAACTCAAACGATAATGATCACTTTGCTGAAGAACATGAAAAGTCGTCTTAGAAAATTTAAACATTTTAATAAATAAAAACTGATGTAATATACACCATTATGAATATACAACTACAACAAGCATACCAAGACATTTGAAATACAAAAAACTGACAGTTCAATTTAGTTGCTTTAAAAGCTTCAATTTTAAGGAAGAGTGGGGGGTGAGCAGGAATTACAATAGCCATACATTCTTGTTAGTGTTTGTGCCAACAAATATAAAAAGCATCATGAGTACTGACTTCTCAGAGATGGTGAACATAAAAAAAAAAAGAGTAGTTACATATCTGGACTAAAGATTTTCATGAAGAGACATTTTGAGGTACTGAGTTGTCTACGCCTGTAACTAACAGTGAACACACTCACACGTTTTTTTTGTTTTTCTAGAAGGTCATGATGAGAAAAAACACGTTGAAAATGAAGTCTGTAACTCAAACCAGTTGTACACATCTCAGGAAGACCGAACAACTAAGAGGAGACAGTGAGTTCAGTTTGTTCTTCTTCCACTTGTATTGCATTTTGTGATGAAAAAAAAACAACAAAAAAAACAAAGAGAGATCATCTGCATGTGACTCGTACATTAACATAAAGTTTTCATTCTTCAAAAAGTTGAGTTGAGTGTCCGCAGCAAACCTTTAAACAGCATCTTCATAAACACAATATTCTGATGCTTTCTCTGCTCTTCAAACATTTCAGGTCTTTTATAAGAAACAACCTCCATCTAGTGGTGTGTTCTGGAGTAGTTTGGTTGCAGAAGAACTGGTACTATCGACTTGAAAAAGAGACTGGAAGTCTTAATTTCACCCCCTCCCGTCACCATGTTGATGTTGCCTTCGCTGTACAATAAAAGAGTGGCCTTTTATTGCGTGTTTGTTGTATGTTTACTTGACCTGATAGAAAGACTGCAGAGGGGTGTGAATGTCTTTAGATGAATACCGTATCAAAAGTCATGGTGAGCATATCTGTTCACTCAGCACCAAGCACAATGTGTGGATCCTTTTTTTTTTTTTGCAACCACCAATACATTAGACTTTTAAGCACTGTGAAGTTCAGATCGAAAATGAACAAGAAAATTGTAAACTCAATCCCAGGAAAATCATTATGACTCATATATTCAAATTAATTTAAATTTCCTTGCTTTTTTTTTTTCTTTAAATTTGCCTCTCGAAATCTTAGTCCTATCTGACCTTTGTATTCCCTGAAACAAGAGCAGCTAAAGAAAACCATCGAACACACACACACACACACACACGACCCAAACCAGGTCACGTGATGACTTACTGGCCGAACGGCAACCTACAGTACAGTACGGGATTGTGTAGCTACATTTTGTCTGAAGCAAGGAAACAACTAACTTAAAAAAAAAAGCACCACGGATGTTTTTTTTTTAAATAGCACCAGTTGTCAGAATGTATGTAACGTCTTTTTGTTGTTTTTTTTTGGCAATGTACAGCACTGAATCCAATGTCACCAATGTCTGGAGTAACTTTTAGCAGCTGCTGCAATGCTCAACCTCCACTTTTGAACGAAAGGCAACAGAATGTTCGTCGTGTTAAAACTTTGCACATGCTTCTGTTTTAAACAACCAAAAAAAAAAAAAGCAAACATTTGGATCCCCTTATGTCAGTTCAAAGCAGCATCATGAAGCACTGTGTCTGTTACATACATACATACGGTAAATATACGCTGTGAAACATTTTCAATCTGCACAGTTTGTGAATTCGATGATTATACATTTATATTTATGTGCTCTGCTGTGATACAGATTGCAATAGAGCACCGTAGTAGGGAGGGGGGGAAAAAACAAAACAAGAAAAAGATTCTCACCATTCTTTCATGCCAAAGTATACTTGAAAAAAGATGAATGTGTGACTGCAGAAGCCAGCCTGGTGAAGAAATAACCAAACAATAAAACTAGCGAGGAGCTAAATCACCGTCCTCTAAGGAATAAATGATAAGATAAGATGATGGCCCACAAATAATTCAACAGTTACATTTGCTATTCACACCAAATGGACTTTGCTATAACAACTAGTTTGCTGTATCCTCCTCTGAGAGTGTAACAGACAGTGAGATATACAGTACAGTGACAACCATTTTTGGTGCACCATTCTCTTTTGTTTTGTACACAACTGAAAACCTCAGACAGACGTCATATTTCTCTATAAGATTCTATATTGCTACAGTAGAAAGCAAATGGATATAAAAATAATAGAATATAGACTTATACATTCTTGAAAACAAGTACTGTCCCCCAAATATAGATACTCATATAACCATTTTGGTTCCATGACAATATATATATATTATATATATATATATATATATTTATGTATATTTATATATATATATTATATATATATATATATTTATGTATATTTATATATTTTTTTCTCTATATTTCTTGGCTCTATAATATTAAACTCTTAAACTAATTTCTAGCATTTAGAAGATTTCCATCACTCACATATAGACGTTGGTCTGTTACATGTTATAATGCGTCACTGAAGCAGACCCTACACTACTCAGTTCCCACTCAGTCTTCAATATAGTTGATGTGCATCATATTTTGTTCTACCAAAATATATATATGACAAGGTATGCTTATCTGAGATATTATTTACACGGTGTAACCAAAGTGTTTTTTATTCTTCTTCTTCTTTTAAAACCTCAAATATGTAATGCCTTTTTGTACACTCAAGTTTGGACAAGTCGATACATTATAATGAATATTATATCCCTTCATGTCGCCAAACACGAGTAATGAGATATTAAATCAAAGGCTGATTTTAAATGAAGACGAAGGTCTCTGCCTCACTGTCTCTTTCCTGTCAGTATGAGATGATATTTCTGCTTTTAGCTTTTGTTTCAACGTGTCATGTATAATTTGACTGAGATTCAGCCTATAGTGGAAGAAGTATCAATTATAATATTCCCTCTATATTTAAAGAAAATGCCCCTCCTGACAGGATAAAATATGATCGTGTCATATATTTAAAACCTTAGTTAACTGTAACATTTTACTGGCCTGTGAGCTAATATTTCATTTGATTCAATCATTAATTATTGCATCAATTTGCAGTTTGGGGACTAAAATATCATATTTGTGAGCATAGATCTATGTATTTACAGAAATCTCAATGATATGATTAAACTCTATCACAACACACATGTTGCTCATTCGGATTAAAGTATCTTTTTCTTTTTTTGAGGAAATAAGGAAAACGATATGGCAGTTTTAGACGTTCCATGCGGTATGAGAGGTATGTTTCCAGAGCAACTAAACACGATCCAGTAAAAGTAAAAAAACAATCTTGTGCAGCATGTGTTAGCACCAGAGATTCTCTACTCTTAGCGTATGGGATAAAAGCCTGTTCGACATCCTCAACAATACGATGATAGATCTCTTAACGTGTAAAGCCAGAGCACGACGACGCCAAAGCCGGACTCTTGTTCTCCTTGGCTCGAGACTCAAGAGTGGTACAGTACTGAGATTCTCTTTACAAATTGTCTTTTAATGAGTGATGAACTAATTCTACTGGAAATCATCTCAAAGTAAGTGTGTGTGTGTGTGTGGGTGGGGGGCAGTATATGTAAATCAGAGTCAACCTCATCGCGGCACATAAATCCATGATAATTCTGAGCTATTTCACAAAGAATCAATCTAAATCTATGTACTGTACGTAACACAAGAGTCAGACTGCAGTTTGACAAATAGAGCATCAAAATCGACTTATTTCTTTTTAATCCTGACTACAGTTTGTGAGGTAACGTTCACCTAACATGTACTATAAAAATATCAATTGATAGACATCACAGAAGTAGTAAAGAGCAAATCTAACCTGCCCCTATTTACCTCATCATCTAGAAACATTTCTGGGCTGCTGAACTTATCTAACTGCATGGCATGTGCTTTTATTACATCTCAACGCTACTGCGATAAAACCGCCTTAAACTCTTCGAGTGTTCGGGTCGGGTCGGTGGGTTAACAGCATTTTAAAGTCCGTACAAAACTCTTTACTTTTACCTTTCAGGCAAGCACAGCTGTTGCATTGGTGCTTGCTTCAAGATTCAGGACTAAACAGATCACCGTCCTTACACAACAGCTGCAGAATGTTTGCTCTGATAATAATGGCAAGTCCACATTTTTGTCAGTAGCATTCAAATGTTTATACCATGCAAATAATATCTTTCACTATACACTATGTACAGGGACACGTTTCTCAGTGGCACGTTGAGAGGTATACAGTACTTCTTTGTTGAGGCAGATCTGACCTCGCCCCCGGGCCTTGTTACGATGCCTCACACATCCAGCTCACACCGTCCTCACGTCACATAAGTCTCATTAAAGCCCTTGGTGATGAAATAACTGCACAATCACACAAAAGCTACAATATCCCACCACCGCTGGTTTGAAGAGCCGTCTTGTGACTACGAATAGTCAGGGTTTTTTAGTTGGTAAACTCAAGTTATCATGGTATTCATTCTCTCTGTATTCAAGCAAAACATAAAAACTAAATCATAGCGCTGAACCTTCGCTACGTCCAGACTGATGCGCATGACGTGGTTTCCTCAAAGGTGATGTCGAGGCTCACCACGATGCCTCTGTGCTCTGAGGGAGGCTTCACTCTTAAACTTTAACTCTGGAAAATATAACTATTCTTGCTTTGCGAACACGGTCACAGCAGCATTTACATAAAAACTATTTCCATATTGAAATAATAAAAAAAGAAAAGATAATGGAAATATATTTTATATTCATTTTTGTAACTGCATGCATATTATTGACCAATTTTAATAAAATATGCAATTTCTTATTTTACATTGTACAATATATAGACTAATTATATCTACAAATTGCAATAAAGAATCTTCGGTATATTTTAGGGTTTTTTTTTTCCACATCTATCGCGTGTTTTGGTTTTTCTTTTAAATGTGGCAACAATATGTTCGTTATGTTAAGTTGGCAAAGTGCATCAATTATGATTCTACAGATACAACATATGCAACAACAGAAACAATATGATAGGTGTGGCTATTGGGACAATATGTTATGACGATAGTATGACTATTATTGTTAACAGACAAACTTTTAGATGCAGATCCTAATGATCTAAACCTCATCATATGGTAGAAAATAGTGATTTTGTATTGTTTGGAAGAATTTGTTAGAAACGCTCTGCAAGTTTTAGGGAATGTCAGATAATGTAATTATACTTATAACAGTCCTAATAGGGGAATATATTGTTATTAATGGCAATCACTCTGTCCCTTTAGCGTGTTTACTTTGCCTTTTCATACACAGTGTTATATGCAATGACTTCTGTCTATCATGCAGGCCTAGAAAGTACAATATCTTTCAGTGTCTTCATTCATTCATTCAATTAATTCCCTCCAGAGCTCGGCTAAGAGGACCCACAGCAACACAAACATCAGGACATCAAGGTCTGCAGTAAAACATTCAATAAACCAAAATGTATTTTTGAAAGGAAACTACGACACTCTTCTTCTCATATCCAATAAATACCTTCGTATAGATGGCATAGAAACAGTGATATTCAACAGCAACAAGATACAATTACACATTTGACTTGTAGAACATCATGCATCAGAGTAGCCTGTAGCTTTAACTGAAGGTACGCCATGATAAGGCTTTCATGGAAGAAGAGGTCCTCGTTTCTCTTTCAGTGCGATTTTGAATCTAACCACTACTCCAACAAACACCTTCTAACCACAGATTACGTTAAACAAAAGGCAGAAGTTCGGCCTTTTCTGTGTTCTTCTCATAAACATCTCCTAACATGTGATAATACAGCAATTACAGTACAGAGAAAATGGAAGTGACATTTGTGATCAGGAAGGGTCACTCACTAGTACAGCATTACTTCATGGTTTGCTTAGCACCTTAGGCTGCAAGAAGACCCTCTGTTTGACACCCCTGCTCGAGCACCGGTGATGAGATAGTTTCAGTTAGTTGCATCAGTAAGTGTCTCACAGAGAATGTAAAAACAATGTTGGTGTCACAAGGTCACACAGTAGTTCATTATTCCCTTATTGTCTTCAGCCGGTAGGCTCTCATTAATGAAATGTTTTGTAGGGGATTTGTCAGTTATTGATGATGCATCAACATGCATCATGCCACTTCATTCTCACTGAAATGATTCACTGTTATCTTTGGAAGTAGAGCGTGGCGTCGCTTCAGGAAATATTGATTTCTGTAAACTGTATTTCAAAGTTATTTCCACAATAAGTGCATTGTGCTAAACTGTTGGTATTCCATCATAAATAAAGGCACTAGCTTCTTTACTGAAACAGCTGCTTTTTAAATTACTAAAGTAACCCTAGTGCATTAACTTTATTCCGGTTTGCTGGATATAGTCGTGAATCGAATTATTTTTGCTTGTCTATTTATGCATGATAATTGCTCTCAGGGTGCCTGTATCCCTTGTTTTATTAAACAGATGCAAATGTAAATCCTCTTCTGCATTAAAAAAAAAACTTGAATACGAGAAGTGAGGTCAGCTGTCAGAGGAGAATTTCTGAAAACTTGAAGCTGCTCCTTTTTGCAAGCATTTATTGTGGAAATATCAAGGCGATCCAATTTAGTCACTGAAAATGTGGCTGATTTTTAGAAGACTGTGTTGGAGTTGCAGCCTTGTCAGAATCTGCTTTAAAATCACAATAAAAATGTACACGAATAAATAAATACATACATAAAAACTGATCATCACCCCCTAAACAATACCATTCCAAACAGAGTTCAACATGGACACTCCCATCTTGTTGTATTAGGTTCCCAAGATATGTTACTCTATGAGGGAATTCAACTTCTGAGCACCTTTTGAGCAAAACTGAAGAAAAGAAAATGCTTGACCACCCATCTGTTGTTGAATCTAAAATATGACTGAGCCACAGCATGTGTACTGAGTTGTTAATGTTATGTTATGGCACTTCCTTGTACTTGTTCAATAAAAATTCATTTTAGCCCCTTAGTACCCACATCTCCATGTCAGTCCGACAGGCAGGTTTAATCATCTCAATCACTGGAATCATTCAAAGTAAAACTGAGCAACACGTAAAGAAAAAAAAAAACAGCTTACAGATCAGTGAAGCGTACAAAATGAAAACTTTGTGTCGCCTTCAATGGCGCATTCTTAAGGGATGACCGTACTCTCAGTGTTTCCATTTCAAATGACAAGCAAGTAAAGAGACAAAAATACAAAGGCTGTGAATAGAAAATGGCAAAAAAAAAGAGGCAGGTAACTTACGCACGCACACACAGACACACAAATAAAAAATGAAAATAGAAATAAATATTAGACACAAAGTGAAGCAGGCAACCAACCAGAAGCTTAATTAAGGCCGAACAAAGCCATTTGTTGTTTTTTTATGCCCTCTAATATGTATGAAAAAAATACTTTCATATACTATGGCACAAAATCTCATCCTCCACTATGTATGGTTGTTTTTTTTTTTTTTTAAATTGAATTGTTTTTGGCATACTATAGTTCTTTCTGGACAGAATCTGGAACCCTCTACGCTACCTAAAGTAGAAGAACTGGAGGAGATGCGCGGGAACAGAAACAATTCGAAGGAAATGGACAAGATTTTGCTCCAGTGCAAAACTGTTAAGAGATATGAGCAGCTAAAGACGGAGCAGTTTAAATTACTTCATATAGAATAACAGAGTAATTGAATTACCACACTTCATTGTGGCTGTTAATGGTTTGTTATAAGTGTGTAAAATATCAATATACAGCAATCCTCTGGTGTATGATTCACAGCTGAATGACATCTATTTAATAAGAAATTACATTTAGTGAAAGTCAATAGAATTCCTTCGTAAGCCCAGGGTTGTGTTTCTGTTTGTCAGACATTCCTTAAACAACAAGCCGACGTCCTGATCAGAGCAAAAAAGATGAGCAGATGACTATAGGCGTCATTTATGCGACAGAATTTTCATTCTGCAAGATAAATAAACTGAATTAGCTCAATGCATGTACATCTAACAAGGTAGAAGTGTGAATATAAGAATGGAAAGTTAGAACACGTCGCTATAAGAAAAGCAAGTAGAACACATTATTCACTAAAGAGATGAAAAAGGCTAGTTTGTTCTGCTGGCTGATCCGGTTGGTTGTGTGGTCTCGTGTCCTGTGCTCTGAGGTATACTTTGTAGGAAGTGAGAACACCCATGTTTGTGAGGTGAGTTTCTCGGCAGATAAGAGACGTTGCTGGCGGAGAGGATCCCGTGGAAGGTGCTGTAAACGGAGACCCAAAGGGTTTTTTTGGGGGGGTTGGGAAGGGGGGCGATTGGCTCAGCACAAGAAACATGACCCAAACCTGGAGAAGCCTTTCAAATTAAAAACCGTAACACTGGAGTAGGAAAAACTTGGATTTCAAACAAGAAAAACAGGGAAAATTGGGAAGTAGTAATCGTGTATCGACTCTTTTTAGATTCATCTTTTTGCACTGGAGTAAAATTTTGGAAAACTGTGGCAGCTATCATTTTGATCTGAATTGATAAAAGTCTAACATTTTTATTCCTACTTTTTTTTTGTTTTGTTTTTTTTTTGTTAAAGGGAATACTACTTGATTTAAGCATACACAGTTAAGTCTTGTGCATTTGGGCATCGTGAAACTTTTTTAAAGGGGAAGTCTAAGATCCAGGACTCCAATCTGTGATGCAATTCCAATCGCAGATGCTGCTAAGGATCAGCATTTTAGACGCATCATTAGTCTATAATTCTGAATTATTTTTTTTGGTTCTTGATTTTAATTTGTAGCTTGTGAACATGGCAGAATGCTTACTAATGCGGATTGAACTGACCAAGGGCGTAGTTACAGAATATACCAAATCTGAATGCTGAAATTTAGTGCTATTCCCCTTAATATATAATTGATTTAAACATATTTAATTGATAGTGTTGCTTTTTTTCCCATCTGGTGTTTAGCTAGTGTTAATTTGGAGTGGGGGCGTTTTGCATGGTTGTGCCCTTGTCCTCGAAGGCTTTTACAGGAGGGTGGCATGGTCTAGGTCTATGTTGTCCATGCTGGCCAAAATAGCCTTCTGGTCCTCCCGGAGCGGGCGGCGGTACAGCAGAGCAGAAAAGCGAGTATATGGGTCATGGAGGATGGGCCGTTTCTTCTTCTTGCGGAGGTAGAGAGCTTCTTCGGGCTGGAGTACCTGAGAGGTGTAGGCCTGCTGGGTCTGAGAGGTGGAGACACCTGGTGGAAGGGAGATGAAAGGCAGGTTGACCACGAGAACTCACCGTGGTTGTTTACAGGCAACTGTGTCCAATAATCCCACTGACATGACTATAGTAATCTTTTCCTGAAGGCCTCTACAACTATTGCATTTATATGCTAAATACAGTGTGAATCTACAGCCAGCACATTGTATGCATAGCTTGGTATAAAGACTGGAAGCAGGGGCAAACAGCCAGCCTGGGTTTGTCCAAACATAACAGAAATCCATCTACCAGCACCTCTGTAGTCCATATCAATGCCTATTGATATAAAAATGCAATGGATATGGTAGTCTGAAGATTCTCAGTCGTCTAGGTCATATTTCTTTGAGGAGAGTTAAGTCAGGGACAAGTGGACTTGGTCGTAGATCCATGAAGACGTTGCCCAGGAGACTGAACAACAACTGACACTTGGCCTAATGTGACTCAACAACTGTCGTTCACACCAGACCTTGGGTGACCTTAACAACTGGCCACCAAGGCTAAATACCTGGGTTTCCCCACCGGTCTTCATAGATCTACAACCAAGTCCATGCAACAAAGCATCAACAACGAGTTAAGTGTACAGTGTGCAATGTGTCTAGAAGTTCAGTTCGTCCGTCAGCACTTATTTTCCGATTGGAAAACATTCTTTTGGGCAACATGCTTATTTGCTTTCTTGCAGAGAGTTAGATGAGAAGACTGATACAACTCCTGCGTTTATATGCTAAATACAGTATATGAATCCACAGCCAGCTTAGCTTAGTATGAGACTGGAGGCAGGGGGAAACAACTCACCTGGCTCTGTCCAAACATAACATAAATCCACCTACCAGTACCTCTTAAGCTCACTAATTCCTGGAGTCCTCGTAGGGTGCCACGTCATGGTGATGACAAGGCTCCAGGAAGTCATTGTCCTGGCCAAGAAATAGTTCCAGCACGTAACCCGTAAAAACAATGACTTGTTTTTACATTTCTGTTTGTGTACGATTAAAGAAATGGGAATATACCCAAGAACATGCTAACTAGTCAAATTTTCAGGGGCTGGTAGGCAGGTATTTCCCCCCCGCTTCCGGTGCAGCTGATTGCCTACTGACCCGAGCTTCATATTCAGCATACAGATATAAGAGTGGGAACAATCTTCCCATCCAACTTGGCATTGAAGCGAATAAGCACATTTCCTAAATGAACTGCCTTAAGCAGAGAAGAAAACACAGGTATCAATGCTGTAGCATTTACTTTCTTTCTAACACCATAGTTTCACCTTAGTCCATACAGACACTGCATCAACCCAGCAGCAACTGTATGCCAAGTCTTTAAACTGAACTGACTATACTGAAACACTATTGTCAGTGTTAGTAGTGGATTCACTTACTGTTGTACCTCCTTAAGTGCATTTGAACAGTTGCTTATCTTAAAAAAAAGGGAATGAACAACATCAAATCAACAAATCTTTGAACTGACTGAATGAAAATGATTTCAGTCAGTCAAAGTACAATGTGATTAGTAATTTCCATTTTCCTGTGTCCATTCTTGTATCTATCCCATTGTCCTTCCTTCCTTTGGGTTCTCGCTGTTAGACCTTCTAGACTACAATGATTTGTACGCTATTGTTTGGATGACTTGATGATTTATATGTAATTCCCATTTTTCAGAACTCTTCACACAGTTGGCCCATCAGAAGTCAATGTGCACTAAACTGTGGATCATTGGTTTCACACAAAATGCATTCTATAGACACATCTTTCAAATTTCATTTGAAGTTTTCTCACTCAAACTCAAACTGTATTTACACTTCACGTTGTGCAGAGTTTACATATGACTGTCAGAGCTTTACTTTAAGCTGATAAAAATAAAAATTAGTAATCAATCAAGATCAGTTATGTGGCTTTATTTAAAAACATTATTAATAAAAATATTATATCAAATAAAATAGCACATACATTTTGATGTGGTGGCTTGAGGCGGGGCTGAAACTTTTGTGTCTAAAAATCATAAAAGGTAACGCACGCATTTATATAACTGTACCTTAAATGGGATATGACATATGCTTAAGAAATTTAAAGGCAAATTCACTTGACAGTTCTCAGGTGACATGCAGTGGGAAAAAATATATATTAGTATATTATATATTAGTACCATCACAGATAAATAAAATACATCCTTTGTAAGTACCAAAACACATAAGAATACATCTTTGAGAAGGAAAATATCACTATATAAAAAGCGAGAACAGACAGGAACAGAGTTCACACCTGCTTTCTTTCTGGTCTTGGAGTTATTGTTGTTCATCATCATCTTCTTGGCCTTTTTAATACGTTGGTATCTCAGTGCATCAATCCTCTCAGACCCCGAAAGGGCACTCGGCGCACCTCGACGTTTTCTGGATAAAGAACAGAGAGAGGGGAAAACGGGTAACTCCAGGCCAAACATAGGAAGTGGACTGTGTTTCTGCACTACGGAGCGCAACAAAACCAGAAACCCACACAGTCTCAAAACAGCACTGCTCGTGCTAAAGCAAGAGGTGCAGCACACTGCCAAAGGATCAATGTGAGACACCCAAACAGCTGTACTCTGAAATCCAGCAGAAGATTTTACTCAAATGTTTGAAGAACAAAGCGAATAATTATGATTACCAAAACCTTGTACAGTACATCATCTGGATTAGTAACTGTTATGTTAAGGTTAACAATGATTACATTTCACAATATTGGTTCATAAATCCAGATGGTATATTAAATTGTGGACCTTGAAATTTCATTGCCCTTCAGGGACATTTAAGAGATTTTGCTCAAATTGATCCAAACAATCTTTATCCAAAGAAAAGCAAAGTGTTACACGATCCCTGAAACAATCTAGTTACCTCATGATGTAGATTAGAACAGTGAGTAAAGGTTTTGAGAAGATACAACATTTAAAAAGACTTGCACTGTTGGTTTCAGAGGAAAATTCTCCACAAATGAAGAATATTTTGAATTAAATGTAAGCACTTTTCAATCAATGATAGGCAAATTGAACAATCCCTTAAAATCTATAGTCTATCCCACTCTGAAAATAACAGGTGCAAATGGTTCCTTGGTGTGGTGTGTATATTTCTCAGCTGCTCATGATGGCATCTACAGACCTCCCTCCCATTCATGGAGGCACTTATGACTTGGCAGCCCACAGATTTCTGCCACAAACACACACTTGGTTCTCTCAAGGCACAGAAAACAATTAGCATTACAGAGAGGTCATCTTTCCACCGTGGCTGCAGAGAGAAACCGATGGTCGTTAGTAGAGGGGGAGAATCACAGCTGAGCAACAAAGCATCATCAATATGTATTCATAGACATGGATACTGTCTACAATGGGCTTCACCATGCTGACAGGGGGAGAGATGGCGGGAGGGGAAAATGACTACTCGGGAACAGTCACATAATGAAAAATAAGCCAAAGAAAAGCGAAGCACTAGGACAACAAATGTAACAAGAATTTATCCATATAATTGTTTCTTTTTTGAAACGGAGGAGCAATATTTAGCAATGGCATGCATGGCAGTTTGCACATGGAACACGACTTTAAAGGGGAATACATTCAAAAGCACTTCATTGGGCAGTTCACTCAAACATTGGGGATCTCAAGTCCCCTGTGTGCCCCCCCTTTCTGCAAGCCCTTGGCGAAATATTTGTTCCTTAGGATAAAAAGAAGTGCATGAGCTGTTTTGGCAGGACACTTGCTTCAACATGGTAGTGAGAACTGTTCTGCAGTCCAAACTTACAAGTGCAATTGTATACTTACAGTAGATGGTTTGATTCATGCTTTATACAGATGCTTTATACAGGGGATTAAGGCCATGTGTCCACGAGGATTCTGCGCTAAGTTATTCGGGCTAAAGAGATGCTTGCGGGAAGTGCTGGTCATGGCTGTATTGCTGTGTTGCTGCTGAAACTGGCGCATTTCTCTGTTTTTATAAAAAAAAACCTCCTTTAAACTATTGTGCTGAGCTGAGATCTTTATACATGCTAAGCCTTCATCACTGCCAGAAACATGCAATAGCATTTCTGCTTTACCTTTAATGCCAAAAAAATAAAGAGCTGTGAATGACGGCTCCAGGTGGACACACAGCTTAATGTGACGTCATAACGCCAATCTTAGAAAAATATTTCTTGGAGATTGGGGTCCAAAATATTTTCAATTGGTGTCATACAATACAAGCATCTGTAAAATATAAACGGCAGAATGTGTCACGCTTGAGGAGAATGCTAAGAAGGTTTTTAGAAAGTTATCGTCTAAGAATAAAGATTATATCTATGTGGAAGAAAGTCCACGTACACCATAAATATTCATAAATATACAGTATGCCACACCTTGTAATCATTTATATTATACAGAAAGACACCAACATATATTGGTGGTCATAGCTGCTGAGAACAGCATTTTGACTTTATAACTTGAAAAAACAACATTACCTGGATGTAACTCCAGTTCTATAACTACGTGTCTAATGGACACATACTGGTCCATCTAATGGACACATACTGGTCCATCTAATGGACTTTGCTATTGCTCATTTTGAATAAAGGAAGTAATGAGTGGTACAACACCCTTTATTGTTAGTATTATTCTTTGCTGGCCTGACGAAGTTGGTCCTTCAAACCTCCACTAGGCCCATCTTCAGACTGAGAGGGAGGTGGAGAAGTCAAGGTTTACCTGGAGCTGCTGGATGTCAGTTTAACATCTTCCTGGATGTAGAGTCCAAACAGTGAGTTGTAGGAATGTTGAGGGCTGCTAACCACTCATACTCATCAAGCGGCTCACCCAAAGGTGTCTGTGTCTGACCTACTGTATGTAGCGCACATGGTTATTTCACATTGAGAGCAAAGACCAGAGACATTCTGAGAAAGGCTGCCACCTTAGTGTGGTGACCAGTTTGGTCTTGTACTTGGTGAGACAGGTAAGGGGAGCCTACCAAGAGCAGCATTAGTCTATAGCAATTCGAAGGTGGCCAAATGGGATAAATGGCTTACCACTGGGTATAAAGGAGGAAGACGGAGGCACACAACAACTGTATTTTGGCATGTGTTATTCCTCTGTTTGACTGCTGGGCCATGACCATGTACTGTATTTGGTAGCAAAAGCCATTGCCAGGAGCTAGGCAGTGTATTATGTTCTTTGATGTCTAGTGAAAAACAGTATGGGACACATAAACTGAACCTTCAACTTGGCATGTGGCTTTTAGGTGAAGCTGGTCATCCGCTAGCATTTCAACAGTGGAGAAGAAAAAGATCACTATTGATCAGGAGCTGACTGGAAGACCTGGGAGATAGTCAAATGCAGCCTGTTCTCATTCCCAGGTCGTCAAACCCCAACGCTTTGTTATGCTCCTCAGCATGTATACTGTAAGACACACCAGGCTTGAATATAAACCCAGTAGTATAAAGAGTGAGAAAGTCCAGACCTGAAAGTGGTGGGGTGGATGGATGGCCCAAACATGGACTTTCATCCTGAAGACTAGGGGTTGTGTCCAATGTGACCAAACAAACAAAAATGTTGAGTGACTTTAAGTTTTAAGTTACTTTCTGTGACTTGCATCACCAATTGTGACTTGTGTTATGACTAATATTACATGCTTTATGTAAATTAACATTGTTTTTTTTAACGCCAACATCTTCTTTTACTGAAACTAACCGAGTGGTTTTACTGCCTAGACCAAAAACCTAAACCTAGACCATAAACTGTGACTGTTTATGACATCGACCACAGTGGTGCCATGTACGTCTGTATGAGATTCCAAGGGGGCATGACAAAGCATTAGTATTTAGCCACCTGGGATGAGAACGGTTGCAGAGTGAGAAGTACTAGTCAAATTGTTGGGGTGGTGGGTCTTGCTCAAGCTGGATGGCACTACACTGGTGTGGTGGGTGCAGGTACACTTAAGCTTTGTTTACACCTGACAGATCCTCACAGTGCAAGAGTATGTGTGCCAAAAGCAACACTAGTTGACTTCTTGCTTCTTCGCAGAACATTTTGTTTAGTGTTTCAGAAGATACCGCAGTGGATGACACATGAAGCATTTGCATGTTTGTACCTCAAGTGGAGGCTTGTGCCATGGTCTCACAGAAAAGCATATACAAAACTTTGGATAACTGCAGCTAAAGCAAGTGTGGCATTTTGAACCGACTTGTGAGTGAAGCAGAAGGAGTGAGTTTTATCCATGACGATATCTTAAAATGATGTTGGATTGTGTCAGTCCTATTTGCTGAAGTGTCCTTCGCATTGATTTAAAGTGGAGTGATGGAGAAAAACACCAATTTTCTCACTCAATTATGGCATATTACTACCTAACTTGATGTTGAGTGCATTGATCCATCTCAGGGTGCTGAGACAGTGCCTCATTAGGGAAAATCAATAGAGAAGTCCGTAGAGAGCTGAGCTTGTCCAATATACCATCAACCCACAAAACACTGTCAAAACCTTACCATATATTATAAGAAATATTTAGGGGCTTGTTTCTGCATTGACAACAATTTAACTTTTGGTCATGACATATAGGACACAACTTTGTTTGGTTTTCTCTTCTCTTGACTAAAGGTGTTTGTGTGTAGAAATAAAAGCTAAAGCTTGGAACCATTCAGTTAGAGTCCAGTTTGGCCATGCTTTCTTTGGCTTTTGCACCTGATACTATCCTCAAATATATTACATATCAAGTGGTGACCTCTGCCAAACTAATTTCCAGAATAGTGAACCAGAGTAATCAATAATTGCTTGAATAAATATTTAAACTAATTTGAGGCAGATATGATTACTATTGTCTTTTGCGTGGACCTGAAGTTGATTTATCTGTGGTGAGATATTCTTATTAACAGAAAACATTTGCATGTGCATGTGGTCAGTTAGCAAACCACTCAAGCATGAAATTATGTTGGTGATACATCTCTGACCTAATCTATTACTTTAGCTAACAGATGGCATATGCATATCAGTCAGAATGCATAATGTACTGAAGACTGCAGAACTTAAAATGCGTAGCTACTTTGAGAAAAAGAAAAAAGGAAAAAACTGAAAAAAACTACACGTGTTGACTGAAGAAAGGAACAAATCAAACAAAGACTCAAAGTCTTGTATTCCCCTTTAAAGGACGAGGTGATCAAAAAAGTCCCACCTGCTAACCCCCCCCTTTCAGACATGGATCCAACCCTTACCTATTGCGGTGTAGAGGACCTGGTCACAACAACGCTGCCCAGATAGCTGAGATCAATCAAAAACAAAGCAGGTAAGACTCCAGGAGCCATCAAGAACCACCATACTGCCCCTAATTCATAATGATGGAGACATTGCAGTACATGAGAAGCGGACAGGCCCTGTGACACACTTTGCCCAACAACCTCTCCTTGGTAGTCAGACCTGGGAGTCTCCTGGGGGGCAATTAAAGGAGTTGGGGGAGAGGAAGGTTACAGAAAGGGAAGGGGAAGTAGGGTAGGAAAAAATCTGAGAGGTTGGTATTGGTCATGCAGTCAGGTTACTAAGGCCGAGGATGGGCCGCAGGGCCTGCCAAGATGAATTCTTCTTAAAGCATCCCTCCGCATGATAAAGGCATCTTCAAAGGCTTGGAGCTTGACATAACAATGGGTGGTTGTTTTGTCTGGGGAATCAATTTGATGAATATTATGGGATTCCTCCTGTTAGGTGAAAGCAGGGTAACGCATGATACAGATGGAAAAACAGGGATCCTGTGGTGATGTCTGCAAATTCCCAGGCTTTTAGGGGCTTGTGCCAAACAAATTACACTGGCGATAGTATTTTTCATTCAAATGGACTGTAGCCCCAAAAGGTCTGAAATGTAATCTGTGAAGCAAATGCATTTTCTTGTCAGTTGAACAAATAATTTGTTTCAAAATGTATACTTTTTTGTCTCTTCATTGGAAAATCGAATGTACCGTTCAACGTGTAAATTTTGGAACAATGCTTCACAGATTCAGTGGGTGAATACCTCTAACTTGATGTCTGACATGAAAAGCAGCATTGACCAAATTGACTAAACTGAAAACTTCTCATCAATGAGATCATCAAATGAATCATCACAATGACTTTCCTTCAACCATATTCATTTTCATTTCTCCACATAAAAGTGTTAACAAATGAAAACGCATAAACTAAACTATAAAACTAATTTGCCACAGAGATGATTTAAAACACTGATGAATATCAGACAGCACTTCAGTAACCAAAATGTCAGAGCAACTTCACACATTAAAGCATTATGGGTTGGGGCAGATGATTCAAATGGTATCCCTCTCTGCATGCCTAATGCACCTACCCTGAAGCTGACAACTGGGGTGGAGAGGGCTCAGATGGAAGGATCTCCTCCTCAGTCCTCCTCTGAGATGGCATCTGCCCAAATATGTCGCTGCTTTCCATGGGGGGTGATGGGGACTGGGAAGCTGGGTAGCTGGTTGCAGAGGTGGCAAAGGCCATGTGGGAACGGTAGCTGGGACTTGCTCTCCTGCTACCATGGCCTTGGGCAGGTGAGGAGGAGGGGGAAGATCTCCTTGAGAAGCTGGCTGTGGAAGGAGGGAGGAGGGTAATCTCAGACATCTCTGGGGGTATGGAAGGATGGGCAGCGCTGGGACGTGGCCGGGGACGTACTACAATCTCTGGAGAGCCCTCATGAGAACTCAGGGGGCTTTGGGTAAGGGGTGAGAGCCGAGAGGGCTGGAGAACCACCTGATGCATGCCGGAATCCATCCTGCGAGCCTGTCTGGGACTGAAACGAGGGGTGGTTTCAAACCATCGTGTGTCCAGGCTACTAAATGTGCTAGGGACGATATGGGCCATTGGATCGGTGTAAGGCAAAACCGGCACACCCATTCGGTGGCTTGTGTGTCTTAGCTGCCCTAACTGTGCCTCTTGCATAGCTATATGCCTGGCTGGGGAGCCATGAGGCTTGGCCTTGCTGGGTGACTTGCTTGGGTGGCTCTTTGGGGCCTCCAGTGGCAGGACAGCTGGGTAGGTGGGCATTGGAAGGGAGGGCTGGAAAGCACTAAGGGGAAGAACATGAGGTGGCGGAGGATAGGGGGATTCGTGGCGAAGGTGCAAAGGGTGATGTGGTGGAAAAATAAATTGGGGCCCCTCCAGACTTGCAAAGGTAAAATCCAGTCCCTGCCAAATCTCTGGTGAACGAGAGGAAGAGGTGAGTGTCAGAGGAAGTGGGAAACCAGAGACAGCATATTGTGGGAAATCACCCTCCCCCATTTCTTCAGGAATCATGGGGTGACCAAAAGGACCTTCTGCAAGGTATGGAGGGGAGGACATGACAGAGCTGAGCGGGCTGGTTTCAGGCATGTAAAAAGGAGGTGGGCCATCATGATCTCCAGGGGGGCCTAGATAGCCATAGAAAGCCCTGTGATGGAGAGAGCCTCGGATCTGCCCTGTGGCCTGGAGCCGACTGCTCTCCATGATCGTCATACCTTCGAAGGGCCTTTGGAAACGAGGGCTGTAGGCTGGAGGTTGCAGGTAAGATTCCTGACTGGAGATAGGAGAAATCTGGTGAGGCCGAAGGGGGGCCATTACTGGTGGCAGAGGCCTGGGATCATCATTCTCTTCGTCTGATTGCCGGAATTCAGGATAGAGGTCTGATTCTTCCACAAAGGGGAAGCCCTCAATCCGCCGGGGCTTAATAGACATTTCTGCGTCAGTGGGATCTATGACAAAACGTCCATCTGGGCCTCGGCTGATGAGTTCAATGGGTGTTGTTGCTTCAGCTTCATGCTTGGAGATGCTGTACTTCTTGCTTGTTATTGCTCTTTTGGTCTTCATGTATAAAGACAATTCCTCCTTCTTCCCTGGACTTGGGGGTGGTTTCTTCCCACGCTGGTCATGACTATCTTCAGATGATTCTGATGGGGATGCCTTTGAACGAATGCTCTCTGGGCTCACTTTTCCTGAAGATGACCTACAGGAAAAGAATACAGAAGGAGTAAATATTTGAAAATACATGAAATTCAAAACCCAATAGCCTGTGTAAAGAAAAGTTTTGCTGATGGTGCTGAAGACGAATCCAGCTACAATAAAACACAACACACCTCACACAAGGAGCAATAACAGAACGGCTGTAATAAATGACATCAATGATGGCTCCACTTCTATTTCAAAACATCTGTTTGTTCATGGATCATTGAACAAAGGTACTGCCTGGAGTATACGCATTTGCTATACGGGAAGGAAACATCATGTGCAACTATGCCTCATTTTTATGCCTCCAACTTGGTAACTGAACCAGGACACATACTTCATTTTAAAAGTGACGGTTAACAGAGTGCGGATGCAGAGGATTAGTGACACAAGGCAATTATTCATTTGTAATGTTTGTAGTAGTCAGAAAGGTGAACACAAGGGGGGGACATCACACACTAAATGGACCAGTGTAAATCTCTAACATATGTTAATTTCATGCAAAGAAGTGAGAAAAAACTGACAACAAACTGGTGTATCTTTCACCCTTGCTATCTGAAGTATAAAGTATCTTAGATGCATTTTCAATTGTTTCGGCTCTGCACTCCAGGACATTTTATTTAAAATCAATTAATGGTGATAATGTAATGTATAAATATAATGTCCTCCAAATAAAATAACCAAAACTATTTAAAAAAAAATGTGTTTATGTAGAACCCCACTGCTTACAGCCAGAAGCTGATTGAGAAAATGGGTTTTGGGGATCTTTAAGGGTTTATACTGTTTGAACAGTGTAGGACTCGCAGCCCTTTTTATACACAGTTCTACTATTTGACAATGTCAAACAATGCCAGGGTTATATGGATATAAAAACAATTTGGAAGTGAGCAATACTCAAATGGACATGTCTGTGCACACGCGTATCAGTAAATACCTAAAATGCCTTCTCTAAATGTTAGGAAAGTTACATGGGGGAAAGCCTATTTTATTGCCATGTGGACTTCCTGATGCTCTCATGAATATGTTGGTGTGAGGTAAATTGTAAATATATTGTAAAGGACGTAAAACTTAGAAGACAGAGTTTCCTAGACCACTTCAGCTGGCATTTGCACTGGATTTCAGCAACATCGTAGCAATAGGGTTGAGGTAGCTGTCATCAACAGCAATGTAACGCTCTTGTATGGCAGACAGGTGTAACAGTGTCAGGTGAGGAAGAGAGGCTTTCATCCAAAGCAGCTACAGAATAATGAAAGTATTTCCAATCATAGCTACGAGTGATACTGGCTGCTGAAAAGTGTCAAAACCAGGTCAAAGTTCAGCTAATTTAAAGCTAGTTAAGATGAAACTGGGGCAACTGTCTTTTTTCTGTAAACAACTTTTGAGGCTGAGAATTGTAGGTGGTTTCAAAGGTTTTACAAGTCTGTGCAATGACAGAGTTATGAAAACCGTACTTCAGAACACGACCTGTGTCCAACCCACTTTAAAGTACATGGTGTTAAATTAAAAATAGTTTTCTTAATGACTATAACATGTATACAGGAAGGAGGAAATGAAAACCATGATTTGTTTTCAAGCCAAAAATACTTTATTTACTGGAAAATAAAACATATAGCCAATCCTCAGTGGAATAACAAAGACTTGTGCTTGTAATGACCTTGTTATAAATGGAGCCTTTAAACGGCGACTGCCAGCGAAGGACACTGTTACACATATACTATGTTTGATTCAAGGGTGCAATGCCTTCTCCGATATGATTTCTTTATTAAGCTACAGAGACAAAAAATACTTTAATATCTAGTAGCTTGTAGTCATAAACTACAGTGACAATATACATACAATATAACAGAAGCACATACTTGACATCACAACAACTATGTTTCTTATCTTTAAAGATAATATACTGCATTTTCTGTCACATAAAATATAACAATCATCAGTTAAGTTGCTTGTGTGCTTCGTACACATTACAGTGAGAAATACTCCTGATTGGCTATATCATCACAATTACACAAGCACTGACTGAAGATTCAGAGATTACTATTGATGCTGTAAAAAATATAGGTTCTTAATCATTATACAATTAGATAAAATACTGATTATGTTTTCTCATAGCTTCCACATGTTGTCATGAGCAGCAGTTGGCACTGAATTTATCTTTTACGAGCCGAGAAGAGAAAGTTAAAGCACTTGACTTCTATTTAACGTAACAAGGTAGACTGACAGGTTGAGTGAAGAAAAGATGGGACTGTGACTGCAACTGGGATGAAAAAGCAACAGCGGTTAAGTCTATCAATTCAGAAGTGTCACAAGGAAAGTGTTTCATGTCACTTGGAGGCGAAAACAGTGATTTAAAGGAGTGAGGACACAGTCACAGACGGCTCAAACCATAGAAATACTCACAAAGCATAAGCAGAGGACTGTGTGTGATGCACAAAACAAGGATTAGATTTTAAGAACAGTTCGACATTTTGGGAAACGTGCTTATTTGCTTTATTGATGAGAAGATTTATACCACTCTCAAATTTGCATCGTTGATATAAAACTGCAGCAAGCAAGCTTAGTATAAAGATTGGAAACAGGACATAACAGCCTAGCCTAGCTCTGTCCAAAGGTGACAGCACTCCAAAGGCTAAAACTCACTAATCAATTAACTAATTAACCTGTTATTATTTGTTTAAGTGATGAAAAAGCTTCATATTCAGTAAATAGACATGAGCGGTATTGATTCTGATTTCTCTTAGTAAGAAAGAGAATAATATCATATTATTTTCCAAATGTCAAACTTTTCTTCTAAATAATCGAGATTGAATTCTGTCAGGCACCAAGATCCTCTTTGTGAACTATATACAGTATAATGACCATTCAGTGTATGATAACAGTGATTCATCCACATCAACAACAAGTCCAGAAAGTGAAGATTATATGACCCATTATCTACTCCGGCTGTCCTGAATAGTTAGAGAAACTAGCAGACTGTCATCCTTCCCGCTTGGTAGGATGGATTCATTATTTTCTGAAAATCCCTAATAGTCACTAATCTTCTTACGATGAAGATTCTTCATCAATCATCAATGGAAGACCACGACCAGTATTGTTGTTGCCTTGTGGGGACATTTGGCCAGAAGCATGCAGGTCAGGAGTCTGAGGAGCTGGGGTTGAACCGAAGTGCAAAAGGGGTTTATACAGTGTGCAACAACAGGGGGGGACAATAGTTGGCACACTCACTGAGGACTGGTAGGTTGGGGACTGTACCTGCCTGCGTCCAGCCCCTCCCAGTAGGGCTCGACACTGGGAATGAGGCTAAGTGGACTCCTGTAGAAGTGGGGAGATCAGACAGTGAGAAGTGGGGAGAATATGAGGGTAAAACACGAAGTCTGTTGATGAGAGGTATGTTTGAAAAAGCAACAGAAAATTAGAGAGAATAGATACTGGAAAATGCAGAAATGGGAAGAAGCATTAGTCAAGTCAAAGAAAATCTGAGAAAGAGAAATGTCAGAGAAAAAATTTAAAAGATAAGATAAACCATTGTGGAACAACAAGAGGGAGATAAAAGCAAGAGAGAGGAAAGAGATAAGTGAAAAGATGTGACCACTTCACACTGAGCCAGGTCTCCATTTATTGACTGCTCATACCCGGAGCACTGGTCAAAGTCCTCTAGGTGCAAGAAAAAGAAATCGAGGAAACGTTTCGATAAATGAGAGGTCCTTCGCAGTCACGTGCCACCTGGGGTGACATCGCTTGCTGATGACGGGCGCACATCTAGTTGCCTTGGAGTTGTGAGATATTTGCCTATGCATGTTGTAATAGACTTTGCACAGCAGACATGCACAGCAATGGACAGGTGTATTCTGATTTCATGTTTTCAGAAGAAAATCTGTTCTTTTCAGGTTTCCTCTAGCTCATTAATTAGTTTTTATATACTATAACTGGGAGAAGGTTGGCACAAATGTCAACGTATGCCATTAAAAATAAAAAAATAAAAATTGTATCATCCCTCAAATCCGTATCAATGGCACAGAGCCAATCTGGTTCGGTACAGTCAATAAAAATTTGGGGGGATATTATCAGCCAAGGATTGGGTGAGCTAGTGAGTATTTGGGGCATCACAACAGTGTGCTGTAATAAAGTGGCTCATTGATGCGTTTTTAATTTTTGGATAACAAGACGGGACTATGGCTCCTCTGAGCCGTACAGATCTTTCTCATAGCACACATTTTGACTTGTCCGATAGAGGTGTATTCATTTCGTGTGTCTCTAGTTCCATAGTTGCACCTGTACTCTTCGTGATACGACAATGACGATGTCAAAATGTCTGCTGTGAAAAAATCTATTAAGGGACCCGAGATGTCCTTTATGACGGGAGATTGGATTGATTTCAGGACAGAGGAATGAAAACACATGAAATAATGGGATGGAAGTTTTGTCATCTGCAGTTTTGGGGTCATTAAGCTCACTGCATCGTCCAGTAACATTTGATGGCTGGATTCACAAAGGCTTAGATCTACTAAATACGTAAATATTAAATAGGAGATTTGTCTTTATTTGAATTCGGACTCTTTCCAAGCTGAAGAAACAGGAGATAGTCGAAGTAAAGCTTCAAGCTGCTATGCTCTGTTCACTCATGCACAACTTTGCTTCAGAATTCTGTAACTTCTCTATGGTCACACACACACATTCGAAAACCAGCCTTTAAATAGAACTTCCCAACGTAAGGTGCGCTGCTTTCACTGGAATGAATCAGCGGTTTCATTCCAATACATCACCCACTGCTTTCTCTGACATGTTGGACCACACAAACAACTGCATGCAAGTGTATTGCATGCAATGTTTGTAGGTTTGTTACATCATAAAGAGACGCCCCCCTCCCCCAAACTCAGGCAGCAGTCTCGACTCATTATATTTAGTTTGGAGAAGTGGATGGTCTGCTCGCTCTGACACAACAGACTTCAGCTGAACCCCCACCAGCATTTCCTCAAGCTGAAACAGGAACCTCTGTAGCTGTGAAGTGAAGCCAACACGGAGGTGCCAGAAACTGCAGTTCTTCAAACGTCCACTTGAGGCTGGCTCCAGAAATGAGTCATTCTCCATAAGTCCCCATGTAAAACATATTTACAGCCTGGTACAAAAAACTGTTCTGGTCTCTGTAGCTAATTTCCCCGTTCATGACAACTGTACTGAGTCTGAAGCTTTACATAAATCATCTGTTCAAATTATATTATAGTGCATATTTAAGGCCGTGGCTGCTTTGATTGACAGGTGGGTGCCATTACAGGTGGCTTATTTGAGCAACCAGGCCTCATTCAAGTCCAACCACATTCCACATCTTTGCACATTTTCGGTGGGGCAGCTGAGGCAGGACTGCCAAGTCCACGTCCATGTTTTAAACAGTCTGTGGTTGAATTATATGATTTTGCTTCAGTGTTCAGGATTGATTTTATATCCAAAGTGATGTGATGTTGTAATTTTGGTATCAACAGAATATGTTGATCTCAGCTGACCTTTTATTTACTTTATTATGATATATTTACAAGTGAATTTACAGTAATGTTCCTGAAAAAAAATCTATGATGTTACTGTTCTGATTCTGCATTATTCGTGCTTAATGTTACAAATATACTGTATAAATACAATAAATAAAGTATCTACTTTGTTTTTCTGGATAAAAATCTGTTTTTGATGGTCTGACCAGTGAGCAGTGAATGAATCGTAACTGTTGTGTGATTATTGGTTGTTGTGCAGTGTAGCGGTGAAACAGCAAGACATGTCATTACTTACGGAGTTTCCATGCTTTTTCTGCAGTGGGTTATGGAAAGTGGGGGGTCTGGAAGAAGGGAGAAAGACTGCCATTTAACATCAGTTTGAAGTGCACGCAGTACGTCTGTGCATCTGCTCTAGCATTCAGGCAGAGAGCAAACACTGAAGGTTTAAATCCATGCAATTCAAAAGAGGCGAATGACCTGTTCTCAAATTCAGCAATAAATTCCATTTTCAAGTAGCCGCACCTCTAATTGACAATGGGAGAAAAAGTCTTTTTGGTATTCATGAAAAACAACACTAATCCAAGACATTTACATAAAAGGTTTATGAAGACTTGATTCCATCAAAGACAACATTAGTGTTGCCGAGCCTGAAGGGACACAGGGTAATTGGAAAAAGACACAAAAAAACCAAACATAAAACATAATGACTATAGCCACGGCTGCTTTCTAAAGTGTCATTAAGCTGCTTTTAGCTTATATTCGAAGTCAAACAATTAAATGGATGTTTCCTGTTAGAACGTGCATTTAACGCTGAGAGGAGATGAGTCAGATAAAGCAGCATGAGGCTGCAGTTCAAACATGACTCAGTGACAACAACACAAAAAACACACCCAGTTAATGTTAGAAGAGCCTGAAAGTGGCAAAGACAACATGGAAATATCGTCCAGGACTTCCCCCTCACCTCTTTTCCTCTTAAGCTTCCGCCGGCGCTGCTTGTTGACGAAGCAGGCGGCCATGGTACTGAACAGGACAGCCGCTGCCAGGAAACAGATGGTGGCCACGATGCCAGCCACCACAGGTCGTGCAAGTCCGCGTTCCTCCACCAACTCCGGAGGAGGGAAGAAGTCTGCGAGGCGAGGATGGGAAGAGTTATGATACGATTAAAAAAGAGGGGGGAACAGAACAAAGTAACAAATGTAGAACTTTACTTTGTTCACTAGACGTGGAACTCCACACAGGATTAATGCTTCTGTCAACATTCATTTTTCTGACTCTGAAATAGAGGCTGATATTTGCCGTGAGATTACCACGCAGACGTCGAGTCCGTTGAAAGGGAACGTGCTGTGCTCTGATGAGGCAGCTGTTTCACGATATCAGAAAATGAATCATGCGTTTTAACACCCTCGCTAATAAAGAGAAGAAACAAAAGGATTCAAGAGTTCTGGAGCTGACCTTTTACTACTGCATGTATCTTCAAAATGAGCATGTCTGCAGGCTGTGTGCCATGATGACTTAGCAGAAACCTTTTTCTAAAAATATCTGCTTTCATAACTTAAGAGTAGTAGCAGTGCAGATTTATTAAACATTTAACAAACAAAACTTAACAAAACTTTATGTTGCTTTGGTTTCAGCACAATACTCTGCCTGGAAAAATAAGTAGTGACAGCTGATAGATATTCATTACTCAGTGACCTAGTTCATTCCTAAAAAAGGAAAAATAAAATCATAACTGTTCCTCGTCTCTCACTGAAAAATCCAGAATCTATAAATCATCAAAATGTGCTGAAACTCAGTTCACTGCTCCAAAGAAGTTTAAAAAACACAACTCTCTGCAGTGGTGACAAGTAAACAAAGTGTGTGCGATACTTAAGTAATTATTGAGTTGAACATATACACTACTTTAACATGATTATTTATACTTCTACTCTATTACATTTCAGAAGCAAATATCATAATATGAAAGTTTAAAATGCCTCTGCACAGTGAAGCTCAAATGCCACAGAAAGTGTCCATCCCTCTTCCCTGACACACACACAGGGGTGCTCAGATGTATAGTATGCCTCTAGATGGCAGCAACAAGGTATAATTAAAAGTTTAATCACAACCCGGGCCACAGCGCAGTGCTTTTATAACGACCCATAAATATCCTTTATCTAAACATATTTCAGATAACACCAGAGGACAGCAGGAGATAAAACGCTTGTCCCCTCAGAACTGCAAAATCTTTTACAGTCTGACAGACGTGAAATATTAATGATCAGGCTGAAGAAGCGAGCAGGAAGGAAGGAGCTGGAGGTTCACCTGTATCAGGCTGATCTGAGATGAAAAATAGACAGGAGTTTTTATCACTAATTATTAACAGAATTAAGCTTTTGTTATTGGTTTGTTTGCCGTGTCAGCATTAAAAATTCACGACTGAAATGTCATTTTAAAGATGACATACTGTGATATTATGCAGGAGACAAAGGATGGATTCATAAATATATTAGTGTCATACACTGGTCTCTTTTACTGTGTGAACTTGCTGACTTAGACGTGACCTTTAATCGGGATTCAAGCCTAACGTGATAATAAGTCTAAAATCTTCTTGAACATTTGGGACATGAACCATCACTGTAAGTAGCACAAGCGTTTTGCTGGACTACAGCTGACTGTTGATTGTCAGAACACATTCAGCACTGTACGATATCCTAGTGCTGAATCTCTTCCACGTTTTTCCTGATGCCCTGTTCAACACGGCTGCACCCTTCAGCTTGTTACAGAGAGATGCATCAGAATGAAAAAGATGAACACGGCTGGCACGCTTGTGCTTCAATGGTATTGTTACTGTAATGAAAACCCAGCCAGTGTTTTAGAGATGTGCTGTGCAGCCTGTCGAACTCCTGCTAAAGAGCTGCCGACGTCCGGAGCTGTCCTCGGTTATTAATGCTGGAGTTATTGTGGTGACCTACATGCTAATGAACCGTTCTGCCAGGACCAGGGGGGACAATGTGTCAGCCTTTGTTATGAAACTTGTTAGAGTGTTTTATGTGCTGCAGTGAAGCATGACACAGCAAAATACAAAGCGCCGTACCTCCAGCGGTATTGGTGCTCGAAATAACTACTGATCAGCCAGAGAACTCCTTAGTCATCTTCGGAGGGACAGCGTGTATCCACGTCGGGTTTTAAATATGATAATAACTGACAAGAATACAATGAATATCAACAGGAGCCTTTGATCACCACATTGCACGGCTCGCCACCTTTACAGCAGGGGGCAGCAGAGCACTTCCAGAGGTTCCTCGGTGGATGTCCTCTAGAAATTGCTACCAACAGCTGCTCTCACAAAATGATGTGTACTCAGTGACCTCTGCGGGGGAGCGACGTCACGTTTAGAGGGGTTTCATTTCAGATTCAAGACAGACAGTTCAGTGTCGAGGCCAGAATAATAATGATAATTAAAAAAAAGCCTCTAATGCATCTTCTTTTAGTTTTTTTGTAGCACAAAGCCCATTCCAATCAGCTGGAGACAGGCAGAAACGATGATGTCATACTCTTCGGGATGCTACAAAAGGAAGTGTGCATGTAAAATGAGCTAAAAGTTAATAGTGCCGAGTGAGCAAAATGGAAAGTTGGGAGTTGCTGCGTGTGCAATACGTCCACAGCCCCTTCCTCAGCTCAGAAAACGCCTGAGGTTAGAAGATGCAGATTACTGCCAGAGGTTGTCGGGTTGAATCCCAGAGTTGACAAGAAAAGCTCCTTATGAATTCAAGGCAGCGAGCTCAGGAAGAAGATGCATATTTACTGTATAATGAACATGATGGCTCACCTGTGCTGGACACTCCTACTACGTTGCTCGGTTCGCTGATCGTGTCATCCATGATGGCCATGACACGGAACTCGTACCACGCCTCCTGCGAGCGGGAGAACAGAGAGAGCAGCGTTGAGAAGGTAAACCCAGACCGGATCTCATGTCTGGCATGAGAAAGGTTTCAATCAGGCTGCAGGATTCTGTTTGTGTCTACAAAGAGCAGCCAGCTGAGCCACCGAGGCTTTGGAAATAAATGGTGCAGCTCAGTGTCTGACAGTTAGCCTTTTGGCTTCAGTGTCACGATTTATTAGATTTAAAAAGTTTTTTAAAGGTAAAAACAACAACAAAAAACTCAAAATTGCAAATTGGATTTCGCATGAATCCGTTTTGATTTTATTACTCTAAGATCAGGTTACTAAACACGCATCACTCAGCCAATGTAACGGCTTATCTTGGATTGGATTATCAATTAAACTTAACAGTGAGCCTGAACTTTGGAGTTTTTGGAGCTTTACCTGTACTAGAGCTATCTGACATCTGCTGCTTGTGATCTCAAATTTTATTAGTAGTTATTTCAAAAAAGATATTAGAAACTTTACTTTTACTTTGTAAAACAAGAAATATATCTAAAAACAACCACAAATCTCAAAAGAAAACGAGCAAATGTAAGTGAATACATGAATAATCATAATGAATATTAAGCTTTTGAAGAATCTTTTTCTCTGTTGGTGCAAGCTGTGCTCTACATTAGACAGTGCAGGGTCAGCTACAGGAACGTGCTGTCGAGCTTGCAGAGATTCAGTCAGTGTCTTGCTCAAGCACACTTCAGCCGGGTGCAAAACCTCCTGAGAAACCTCTGCTGTCTGCTTAATTGCCTCCTGTACGGTCAGGAAAGATTAAAGATTTGAATGTGGCACAGCAAACAGACAGAGCATCCTTCCTGGTTAAAATGACCTCAGCCGGTGCAGTAAAAAAAAAAAAAGTTGCACAAGCTCGGTGCATTGTGTGTGCAAAGAGAGCTGGAGAGAGATTTGTGTGTGGGTGTTTTGCTGTGCGATGAAAGGAGAAATAAAAGCATCCGCATGCAGCTGGAAGTGGTAGTTAGATTACAGAAAGAAGCTCAAACATGTCACGGCAGCAGAGTTAGCCGACATGAGCGAGATGTGAAGTGCTGAAGAAGAAGCGTTGTGTCAGAAGTCATGAATCAGTAAAGATGCTTCGATTTTCTTCTGCTGTAGACTGTAGTAAACTCACTATCCTCCAAAAGCACATATTGTTTCATAATTTATTTCGATACAGCGTATTACATTATATTTAATTTCATGTTTCAGCGTCTCTGTTTGAGATACTCAGCACACCTGCAGAGATGAAGACCTGTGTGTGTGTGTTCTGCCTGTTATGAGAAAGAGTAAAGTCAGTAACAGTAACAACACACACACACACACACACACACACACACACACACACACACACACACACACACACACACACACACACACACACAGAGATGGTCAGAAAGTGAGCCCGGTCAGCGTGTGTGCACACCTGCACTGTTACTATGACAACCGAGGCGGCTATGGCAGCATATTCTCATCATCATAATTTAGAGCATTTGAAAAACAAATCAACTTCGCCTGCAGCCTGAGCGCGCTCTCAGTGGCGAGCTGCTGACAAGTTCATTAAAAACACAGGCCCTTTGTTTGACGTCTGGTGGCAAACTTGTGACAGTTTTGTTACAATGATGCAGAGACATCACTGACAGTTATGCCATTATTATATTTTCCCTTAAGCTTTGGGAAAGAACAGCGGTTGTATTTATTTTTTTAGTGTCACAAGCCAACAAAATGTCTAATTTCAGTGTCAGTGTTTGATTCGGTTTGCTGACATTTGGAAAGTCTAGCAGATGAAATCATTTTATCAACCCTCAAGTTAGGCAGTTTGGCAGAACTCTAGTTGCTCTATGGGCCCGACAATGCAACACAAAGATCTGGGTACTTCTATGCCCAGAAATTGAACTTTTTGGCTTCATATGCTACTAAGATTGCATGCTGTATCCAGTTTCCCTATAGGTGTGTTCATGTTCAGCAACAACTGCAATTTAATTCCAATAATTTTAATTCAAAGTGACGCCCTCGGGCCAATCATGGCCCACACTGAGGTTCAATTTTGGCCCACCAGATGTTTCTAGTGAAGATCTGCTTTACTTTGCACAGGAAGTCAGTTAAGTATCTACAGTAGTAGTTTGTTTTTTGGCCCGTGGCCCACCACTGGAAAAAGTTTGGGCACCTCTGACCGAGACAGAAAAATGTGATTCATTCTTGTGGAATGCTTTTTACAGGAACGCCCACGTTTTCTTGCTAAAATAAGGCTGCGTTCAAGACAACAACAGAATCATAGATAACAGAGATTCTTCAGCTTGAATTTAAATCATAAAGACTTCTGTATGTGTCTTAAGTGATGCATACATCCTGCTCTTTAACCCCTTCACTCCCCAATCCAGACATCTCTTTAGTGTCCTGTCTTTTACCTGGATGAGGTCTCGGGCGAGCAACTCCGTCTCCCCAGCTGGAATGCTGTCGTCCAAGACCTCCCATCGCTCCCCCAGGCGAAACTCCATGACATAATGCTGGATAGGTGCTGTGTGATTGGCAGGCGGGATCCAGGTGAGCAGAACTCCCTGCTGCGTGCGATTGGCTGTGAGGCACCGTGGTGGGGTAAGCAGCACCAATGGTTCAGGGGTACTTATAGGAAATACTGGAAGAGTACATTAGGGTTGAGAAAGTGTGTGAATGACTCAGTTGCATATTTAGTGAGCATGTATCTTAACTAGACTGTGACTAGATGTGATTAAGCTTTTATACCAAATGCATCTGCGACATGCACTATGCATAAATTCACACGTGTCTTTCCCATTACTCCGTCACCGAATCCTTGCATCCTTTAACATAATTTCATTAACATTTCATCGTGTGGGCTCATAATCCATTCACAACTGTCAGGGCAGTAAGTATCTTAAGTTTCCACCTATGAGCCCGAGCTGATTAAAAGATATTCAACTTCTTGCCGTTACCCTCACTCACTAAATCAAGCGGTCACCTCCCTTAGTGAAGAGGAAGAAGCCCCGATAGACGCGTCAGGATAATCTGAATGGTGAAGAGTTCGTTAAAGAAGCGGAAATACAACAAGCAGCCTCTGGGCTTTGTCTTCTTTGTTTCTACTTATTGGCTGACACAGACGGTGATGAGGCGCTAATGGTTATCCCAATTTTCAGCTTGTCACTTATCTTTAAGTAATAATCGTTGACAGCTTAATTTTTACTGAATAAACGTCCCATTTCTGTGTTTCAGCGATTTACTGCCTAATGATTCACAGTTGAAGCTTTTACTAGGTAGCTTTGTTGTTGTGATAATCTTTTTTTCCCCCCAATAAAAAATTAATTATCTTGTCAAATGTTCTAGCTGTATGATACAGAATAATGTGGCATTGTCAGAATAGTGTCTTAAGCTGGAGGAAAAGATTTCTTCCCATGTAATGACAACTGTCTCTCGTACAGTAGTTCATCAACAGCTCTGTAAGTTGGAGGAATCTCTGCTGTTGTCTGGTTAATGGATTCTTTGTTTCGGTGCCATGGGGTGGGCGTCTCCTTTCACCGTTAATCAAAGATCAAGTGTGCGAGTGAGTCTTATCGAGGCGATCGCCTCACATCGATCAATTTAATGGCACTTTACGTCTCCTGGTTATATGTGAGCATTTTTGTTTTGTGTAGAACGCTGAGTGAGTTTACTCAGACTTTTCTTCGACTGACAGGTTAAGACAATAAGATTCTTCTACTATAGTATCACTACTAAGATAGTTTAGTCTGACAAAATCTTTTTATTAGGTCCAGAAAATAACTAATTCATTCACTCACTGACTGTCACATAGTGGCTATTAGGAGTGTTGACCATGTCTAAGAAGGTTCACTAAACTGCCTCATCCTTTAATCCTCCTCAACTATGTAGTACATTTTACATTTGCTGTCTGAACACCTTTAGACACGAAGGCAATGTGAAAATTAAAGTTCATAAAACATCGGTATGAAGCTGAGACATCTCGTGATCAGCACATACACGGAGGGTGTTGTTTGGATTTACCAGCGCTGAGGCGTGAAACATTAACTTGTCAGACTTAATTCACAGCACAGGGCTTTCTATAATTATTGCTTTGCCACTGCAGCGCTAACCTTACCTGGGAAGGTAAATTCGACAAGTGGAACTGGTCTACTTTAATATTTACATTAACCTGAGCACTGTACACAGCTGTTCCTTCTTGTTTAGAGACACATTGAAATATCCGGTTCAGCGTTCAATATATATGTTCCAGCTAACAGTCTTTTCTTTCTTCTTATTATCGGATCCTTTCGTTCCAGTCACTCACCTAGTGTGTTCACAGTGACAACCTCGCTGAAGGGGCCTGTGCCAAGCTTGTTTTGGGCCAGGACGCTGAACTGGTATGTTGTCTCTGGCTCCAAGCCGGGCACCACCATCCATTCATGGCCTCCAGGCACGGGTACGGAAAGCCAGTCATGTGGACCTAAACGCTCCCTCTTCAGCCTGTGCAGGAGTCAGGGTGAGAGGTGAGTGCACAGACAGATGGGAGTCAAGGGAGTGCCTTCACTTTTTTTTTGTTTTAGACTGAAGCAAAAGTCGACGAGAAACAGTCAGAGTTTATGTTATTTCTGCAACAGTTCTACTTCCATCACAGATCCAGCATTACATCATCGTAAACTTCAATATTTCCTCCATGAATTTTTGACCGTTCACTTCATTCACAACACTCGATGGTAAGAAGCCCATGCTGCGCTCGGCTTTGCAATTTGCTGTTTGCCCATGCCATACATTCAGCGTCGACTGCACCAAAGAAAGCAGGAAACAGTACACACAGCTGCAACACTCCTATAGTAAAATAAATAAATAAATAAAAAAAGTTCCTTTATGTTTAAGGAGCGTTTATGTTGCAGGAACATTTGTCACACAAGACATCACCTACTGGGATTATTTGTCCCCAAAACGGATTTACCTGAGATTACATATCTGCTGATACAGTCTCATATGTATTTGTGTGTTGTTGTTTTTTTACAGCTGCACTGTGCACACCAAGATATGCTTCACATCTGAACAGCTCTGTGTCACAGCTTACCTCGTCACGTAAGATATTGGGAATAGTACCCTGTAGTATTTTGTACAATAATATTTTTTTTAAAACCTTCCAGTGTGTCAGTGAGCGTCTGTTTATCAGGAGGCTTTGGATAAAATTTGAAAGTGACTCTTCATCCCCGGCATGACCAGAATACCCACTCATTAATTAAAGCCGCTGTTTGTCTGTTTTTTTTATTTATTTTTGTGCCACTCTACAGTTCCCACACTGTTTTAATAAAGCATGACAGGTTATAATAAACAGAGTTGGGCTTTTAATAGTTCATCCTGATCCTGTGAATTGCTTCATTATTAATATTGTTGGTCACATTTTCCATAAATCCTCAGTTGTATTATACAAATATAAGATTGTCTTAAGTTTTAAGAGTCTCTTTTGTGCTATAAAGTAATCCATAGGACATATTATACTACTGACTGACTGACTGACTGCTGAAACTAATTTGATGATTATTTAAAGGCCACATATTTAAAAAAAACTGCTAATTATGATAACGCAGTCAGCCGTATATGTCAGAAAACAAGCTGGTTATATCTGGCTTCCCCTTCCTGCTTTAAAGGTGCAGGCTCATGAGAAATGCACCACCGCCCATCTGTGCATCTCCACCCACAGCTGGGTAACTACCTAACGTTAGCACTATCTCGAAGCGAAGAGCTTAGCAGGGGAACTGCTGAGTTACCGCTTTCACAAGAACGGATCGATACCCAACGTTAAAGTTCAAAACTCGAAGTTTAGCCATGTTTTATGTTGTTCATATTCTAGGTTAGCCTGTTGAACTTGCTCACACATGCTGGGGCGATGTTGGACTAACATTAAGTTAATGTAACATTGAAGGACAGCCAGAAACGTTAAGCCTCAAATGAAGCCAACTAAACAATTCTTCAAAGCTGTGTGTGAAGTGAAGCTGCACTGTCTGCAGTGTTTACTGATGAGCAGCAGAACGTTAAACCTTTTTTAATCTGAAGTTTCTGCACGTGTTCATGAGCAGGTGTGCTGCGTGTTGGGAAGCTTGAGGACGAGAGCGCGACTGCAGTCAATATACGTCGATGTATTTCATTAGCAGCGTCCAGTCGAGATGCCAGACAATGATATTATCTCATTACAGTGACGAGCCTGCCGAAGCTGCACAGGTTTATTGAGCAGTGGTGGAGAAACACAGATAACAGCAGAGAATGCACTTTTTATACTAAATGACAGAACGCACCCAACTCCTGAACTCAAGGAGCAGCTGAACTAAACACATTTACGACCACTATCACAGCTACACGTATTAAATATTTCATGCCTGAATTAGTGGATTATTGCTGCATCTTCAACACTATAGAAGAGTTTCTTTAAAAATCAACCGGTGCTATTTGAATGATTGTGTTTTCACAGCCCTGTTCATGATCATACATCAGTTTTCCATCATCCATCGTACCTGTCTTACACCAGTACTTTATGTTCAAGACGATGAAATACTGTATTTATTTAGATACTTTCATGTTTTAACCAATTTCACCCGAGCCCAGGATTAGCAGTGAGATGCCAGCTAGGCAAACTCTTACATTTTACACTATACTTTAATATTTTACACATTTTTGCATGTTAATAAGTGAAGAATCACTTCAGCATGATTGGCATTAAACTGTGCCAGTCAGGCAAGCAGCGGCAAAGCAGCAGCGGCGGCAGCAGCGGCAGGACAGAGAACTTTGGGTCATGTTCAGTTTAGTTGCGACTGTTTTTCTTTTTTTTCAAATCGGTTCCTCCTGAAGATTAGAGATGAAAACTCACTCACACTGGATCTCCGTGTATTTCCAGCCCTACGTTTTCTCAACTGTTCTGAACACAACCCTGGAAAAGACATTTTCAGAAATGACAGAGGAAGTATTGAAAGAAAAAAGAAAAAGGAAAAAAGTAAAAAAGCAGGAAGCAAAGCATGCTGGGACGACTCACACATGGCCGTACCAGACTGAGAATGTCTGCTGGAAACCTCCGTCATACGCCGCCTCCCAGGACACATTAGCCCAGGTGGAGGACGCCACCACGTGGACGCTGGTGGGGGCGTGGGGGCTTGTGCCTGCAGGGAGTGAGAGCAGTGACAAAGGTGTTGTTAAAAGGGCACATTAGTCACTGAGTGGCCTTGCTGTGATTCAGTACATTCATTTTACTTGTCAAATACATTTACTGTGAGCTGGACACAGTAATGTGTTTTTAAGCAACCAGCAACCCAGCACAACATTCAACTGGAGAAAAGAAACTAGGACAGATTTTAGGCTGCATGAATAATGTGATCTTGAAAAATGGACGAGTCCAAATTTCTTTTTTTCCTGTCGGAGTTACCTGCCAAACATAAATGTAAGTAAAAGTGCTTAGAATAATTCTTCCGGCCAAAATTCTTAATACGCATTTTTGCTAATTTCCGGGTTGCATTGTTTAGGCGCTGTGCTGCAGCCAAAGCAATACGAAACCAATCAGGTGCAAGTTCAACCCGGTAATTGTGTTGCTCTGATTTGATTGGCTCGCGTCCAGAGACAAAGTGCAGCGGTCAGCAAGGACAACAAGATTGCCTCTGGTAAATGCCGTCAATGCTCTGTTGTCAATCAGATAATTTACCGTTTCATAACTATCTGGAACAACATCACTTTACTCCTGCAGAGCTGGCAGCGTGTCGTCCTTGTGGCTATAACGGCACGCAAACAAATCCATCCAGCACGTAGCTGCACCGCTAATTAATAAGACTATAGTCGTCAGCTGGAAGTGAGAAGCTACTTTTGTCTTTTTCTGAAACCGAGATATCAAAAATACGACTGACAGCTGTCAATGAAAGCAATAATAACTAAGAAGGCAGGGCCTAATTAGTAGTTAATTGGTACACTTGTTAAAGAAACACACCCTGGAACTCAGTTCGAGCCTCTTCTGTCAGGCAGATCAGTTCGGACATGCACAAACAGTTTCTAAAAGCTGCAGCACTACTGAACATAACTTGAGCATGTGCAATATTAATCCACATGTCATTTGACAGCCACTGAATATGTGCAGTATTTATACACCAGCCGCACTAATTTATCATTTAACACCCTGATACACCCTCACTCCACTTCTGGCACGCCACACCTCATGAAGTGTCTTTGTATTTATGTTAGCTGTATTTTATATTTCATATTGCTTTATTGTGTACTCATACTGTCTGAGTCTGTGTCTGTATTTGTGTTGCATCAATGTTGGAAACTTTCCATGGGAATTAACGGGAATAAACCAGGAATTTACGAAATTGAAGGTTGGCCCTTAACTATATTAGAATTGTCTTTTATTCAAGAGCGTAGATTTTGAGTTTGAGAGCATGATTTTATTCCTTTTTAGTGACACAGCTCCTTCTCGTGCTCAGATTTATTCTCCTCGCACTCACATTTTGTGTTCGCACTCAGATTTCTGCTGCTTTCTTTCAAAACGTGTGCTTGAACTCAAAAATCACATGCTTGTGCTCACATTTTTTCTTCTTGGACACAAACATTTCATCTGAGCTGAGCGCACACGGGACATATTTGAATGCGAGCGAAATGTTTGTGAAAGATAGGATAATTCTTCCATACTTAACAGGGAACATAAATATAGTTGTGGAAAATATATTGTAGCATAATCTTGACTAAAACAACCAGATGTCATGCACTTGAACATCTATGTTATTCCTCAATCACATGCATCTAATAGCACACTGCTTACTGCAGGGTTACTGAGGCCACGCCCCCTACCTGCACAGGTGATTTCTGTACCTGGACCACACTTTAGAGCCCAGAGCACACAGAGACTATTAAAGCCATACATTTGACTTTGTGTACTACATAATATTTTTCAATTTCCAGTTGATTCCCATGAATTTCCATGCAGTTTCCAATGTGGAATATTTCCAAAATCCCCCCTCTTAACTTCACATGGAAAGTTTCCGGAAAGTCTGCAACCTTAGTTGTAAATATGCGTGAAATGAACCATTTGAGGCTGAAACAACTGCAACTTTGTATGTGTGTTTGTGCATGCGTGTACAGGTTGGGTACCTATGACTTGGACGTGCGTGCTGGCAGTGATGCTCGTGGCAACGTTGGTGGCAACACACTCCCACTCCCCGTGGTCCTCCTTTGTGAGTGACTTGAACTGTAAGCTGCCTCGGGGCAGAACATTGTGCTTGCTTTTACTGGGCTTCCCGACCTGCAGGTCCACCCAGCACAAGCACAGACAGAGTCACCGACAAGAGAGACGGAGAGAGACGCACAATAGGTTGGAACAGCTCACATGTACAGTACTGACAGTTTACAGGCTCAATCTACAATCTGACATGTGCTACAATAATGTTGCTTTCAATATCTGACATCAAATTATACAGAATGATGAATTCTGAAGTTCATAAGGGGGAGACAAAAATAATAGCTAATCACACACTCAATGGGCAAGATTAAACATGGCTCATAATCAAGCAAACAATTGAGAGAATCTGATGTGTTCCCTTGATTACATATTTTATAGACATCATTAAAATGTGATTAAAAACACTAAAACGACATACAGTAGTTTGAATAATTAAAATCTGAGCACCCACTAGAGGCACGGGACTCAGAAATTCAGATTTCTCAATGGAAAACATAAAACCGACATAAAACAACATGATTAAAAACACAAGGTTTGACAGCCAAATGACACACACACAGGTGGTCTTACCTTCCTCCATGTGATGTTGGGAAACGGGTCTCCCTCTGCCTCACAAGGGATGACGAGTTCTCTCCCAGCCTCCTGCCTGTACTCCCCTCCAGGAACCACTGAGAATTTGGGAGGGTCCTGCCCAGGATGAGACCGCCAAAACAGGTGAGTAAAAAAATGGATGCACTTTCAAATGCACAGTGACTGTGAAAGTACCTTTAGCACCAGGGGAGCGGGAGGGGACCATCCCATGGAACCCAGGGCATTGTAAGGCATGCAGGTATAGGTGCCGAGAGAGTCCTCCGTCACCTCTGCCACACGGATGCTCCCATCTTCCATTTGGCTCCAACCAGGGTACTGTGGATGGATGGGAGTCATGGATTGTATGTGTAAGGAAGAGTAATGCTGTGTTAGAGATCCTATAAATAACTCAGACTCTTGTACTCAAATTAAAAGGCAGAGGAGCGGACTGAAATTGACCGGATGAAGTGAAAAACCGAAGACATGACACACTTGTGAATGGATCCACGGCTCACCTTATCTATCCGGAGAGGGAGGCCATCTTTCTTCCACTTAACCATAGTTACAGGGGGGTTGGCATCTACGGGACAGCGGATAAAGCCGGGCAGGCTAATGGCCACATAGATGACAGATGGCATATCTACCACACGGGCAGGATCTGTTTGAAGACACAGAGAGAAAAAAGTGATGAAACGTCTTTGTCGCTTGGGAAACACGGTGCCTGGTGATTGTGATAGCTGTGCAGAGAAAACTGGGAAATCACAGAGAGCCTGACACGTGGTCTCATCATAAAGTGATAAATTATTATACACATACGCAGAACAGAATGCATGGAGCACAGCAGGTCTGTGTTTACAGCGTATAACTGACAAAACATGCCTGTACAGCAAACCAGAGTTAAACAAGGATCCTGCCTCACTGCAACCTGCTCTCATGCATGCTGACTTCTGTCCCTTCACTTCCCTGGAAGTATAATAAGAACATTTCCTTCAACATCATGTGGGTTTAAAACAGCGAGAGCTCCAAAACAACAGTAAAACTTTAAAACCTTCTTTATATGTAACCATGATGGCTTCATTAATTCAAATAGCTGCAGCAGGAGGGAGCTGTTAAAACTGCAGTCTTGAGTCCGTCTTGTGCAGTCCACCACCTGACCATCAACAGCCGAGCGCACTTATGTCATATAGGGATGGGAATCGAGAACTGGTTCTTGTTGAGAACTGGTTCCGTGTGTTTCAATTCCATGGAATCGTTTGGCATTTTATCTAACGATTCTGTTATCGATACAGAAAGCACGAATTACGCCACGTAACTTACGCAAGAAGTTAAGCACGCTGGATTCCAGCAAGCATGACTAATTACGCCACATAACTTACGCAAGTTTCGCAGGTGCAGTGCAATCAGTAGTAAACAATGGCACCCACCCAGTTCAAACGCTCCAAAGTTTGGCTGCATTTTACCAAAAAAAGATAGAAACAAGGCGACTTGCAATCATTGCAAAGTGGAGATAACAGCGTCGGGAGGGAAAACGACGAACATGCAAAATTTTTAAATGAATGTCGTGTTTTTGACACGCTTCGGACTGGAGATGAATCTGAACCAGCCAGGCTATGACCACCTCTGCAGTTACTACGGAAGGTAACTCTGGTTCTTGTGTATTTGCCACAGTTACACATCATTACTATTATCTAGGCTGTGGGACTCTTTTGATCTCGCTGTTGGTTTTGTAAGGTCGTGATACTTCGAACTAAACAAAGTTGATGCTGATCAAACTGTTTGTTCTCCTTTTTCCCCCAAATGAGAATCGATAACGAATCGAATCGTTAAGCAGAATCAATAATGGAATCAGAATCGTAAAAATCTTATCAATTCCCATCCCAAATGTCATACTTGGTCTCCAAAAATCACAAAAAACACTTTTCATTATTTTGGTTGTGTGGCTAAAAAAGGTAAGATGAAATCATAATTTAAGTATTTAAATTCTTAAACAACAGTTATGTTCAAAATTTGGACCCACATCATGGAAGGTTATGACCCAGTGGCTCTGGAGAGACCACAGGGGTTTAATTTAACTATTATATTATAGAGAGTTGTGTCATTTACTATATAATACTGTCAAACAAAGCAGTATTACTTTAATCCAGTCAAATGCGTCAATAGATGTGTCTAAAAATCATCACGCCATACTCTGCCCGACCCGCCTCACCCCAATCAGTCTAATCATATCTGCTCTGATAGGTTTCAGTTTTATTACTATATTTGCTCCACATTACTGGCTCTGTATTTTAAAGTCTTAAATAATTGGGATTTGATGTGGTCGAGTTATACCCTTTGGGCAAAGACAGGCACACGAGATGAAAGGGAGTCCATCTGGTAGAGAAAAAAGGGGGCTAAGAGGAGGGAGAGAGCGGCGGGGACGAGAGGAGAATCTAAAAAGTTCTCCTTCCTAAATCCTGAATTCTGAAGAGGAGGGGGGGGGAGCAGCGTGGTGCTTAAATGAGGTCAAGGAGGAGAGATTCAAAGTAATGGGTGATAAGGAGGAGAAATAGCGTGAGTGAGAGGAGGAGGAGGAGGAGGGCGCTATCAGTGGAGCGATGGAAGGAAGGACGAGCGAGGCTGAGCACGAGCGTGGGAAAGAAGAGAACAGGTGAGAGAGCGAAAGAGAGAGAGAGAGAGATGTGAGTGGATGACGTAAGGCTGAGAGGAGCTGGAGGAGGACAGAGGAGGATGTGACTGCGAACACGAAGCTGGCAGCGAGAGGCATTCATGTGGCGTTACAAAAGGGGGGGGAGCAGATGAGAGAGTGAGCGAATGAAAGAGTGACACGGGGGTGGGGGGGTGAGATAGAGGGATTGAACTACAGCGAGAGATCGATTGACCGCACGGTTGCCAGAACAACTTTGTACTACAACTCCAAAGTCCTAACCGCCAGCCTGCCAACGCTCTGCCACAAAAAAGCCCAGAGGAGCGCCGCCGCCGCCACCAGCACCACAGACAAGAATATCAGCCAAGTTTCTAAATATAGCCCTCAGACAGCACTATCGCTCACGACACGCTGGTTCCCACTGCAAGATGCTTTAGGGAAGTTATTCACTGGCAGGCGAAAGACACGAGGAGGACAGAGGGAAAAGGAGACTGTGGGAGAGAGATTTCGACAAAATGATGAGCGAGAGGAAGAGAGGAACAAAAGGAAAAAGATGAGAATAAGAGGACAGAATGAGAGAGGAGAAGGAGGAGGTGGAGGAGAGAGAGAGAGAGCACTCTGCAGTCTGACAGAGAAAAGTCCTCGGTCTTACAGCAATGATGTAATCCCCTCTCTCACCTCTCCCTCCCTCCCTCTCACAACTGGTGTTGCCTGCCTCTGTTCGTCACAAGCACTGACACAGTGCACACACACACACTGCCTCTGTTCGTCACAAGCACTGACACAGTGCACACACACACACACACACACACACACACACACACACCACAGTCTAATGTACAGCCATCAAAGGAGGCAGGAGAGCGAGGGAATGCAAAATGTCTGTTGCCTTGACTACTGCCAGCGGCCACAGCGGCCTGGTCAGCGGTCGGCGGCGCGGGTGAAATCTCGTCCTGCCGCCACCTGTCTGCTCCAAATGAGATCCAGCTGCTTTCCTCAGAGTGACAAATTCACCAGGCGTCATCTTTCTCGAGCTCGGAGAGAGACTGATGGACCGAGTGTTTTATGGGAGGAGAGAATAACGAGGTGCAACCCATGAAGAGAGAAGAGGGGAAGGGAGAGGCAGAGATGTGTTGGTGTGCACATGAATATATATACATAAATGAGTGCAAATGAGAAATTGAGCGAGCAGCAGCGAGAGGCAGAAAGCAAACATATGCAAAACAGAAAAAGTGTGTTTTGGTTTTTTTTTTTTGAAGGAGAGAGCAAATGGGTGTTTGGGCAGGATTAGGTGTTTTTGGCTGAGAGGAGGAACAGTGTTAGCCGGGAGACTTGTAAAGTGTCCAAATCAATTCCACAGCGCAGAGGATGCACCGGGCGCATTTTCAACACAAATAAAAACATTTTCAGGACACGCGGCTCGACGGCCGCGACACTCCAAACCTCCAGCTGTGGTTAAGTCTTCGGTTCGGAGTTCCTTCTCAACAAATATACAGAGAGCTGTATCGTCTCAGACGTCGTACTGCTGAGCTCTATTAAAGTTATAACTTACCAAGACATATACCAAAACATCTTAAATGATACAGCATGCCCTACTTTCTTCCACAGAAGCCTGTGTGATGAAGTTTATTTTGGTTCCAACTGTTTTCTGTAAGTACCTTTGATGTGTGTCATCAGCATAAATTGTGTGATGGAAATGGTCTGTGCTTAGAGCTTCATAAGGCGAGTATACACAGTAAATATACATTTCTGTGTTTTCTATTTGACTGTGTATTTTGTGCAAATGTGGATTTATGACTATTCCCTAAGTCCCTGCCTGTTTCCTGTGTGTTTATGAGCCCGACACAGCATTATTGCTTATTTTTGTTGCATGCTGCTGATTTTCTTGTGTGGTCACTGGTCTAATAACTTGAAGTTAAGTTGTCTTCTTGATCATCTGATCCGATTTCTGTATTTCTGTTTTCCTCTGTTCTTTTCTGACTGCTTGGAAATGGGCACGGATGTCACAAACTTGAATCTGATTAAAGTTGGCGGGTTATTTGGTCACTGTCAACAAAATATGATCAAACCACACCCACGCAGTGCTGACGAATCAGAGCAGGCTTAAGATAAAGATGTGTTTAGTTGTTGTCTATTTAGTTATTATATTTTTTGTGTTTAATGAGATTTCAGATGCTTCAAATGTTCCCTACATGTTCTTTCTTTAAACTTCAAGCATGGTCAGACATTACGTTTGTTGGGTATTAATACAGTTGAGGTGGCTTTGGCTTCAGGACAGACTTTTAAAGTTCAGCACATACTTGACACTGAATGAAAAGACACTCACATTGCACTGTTAAGTAGGCAGAGGCAGTCGGTGGTCGGCCCAGGCTGTTGCTCGGAGCACAAGTGTATTTCCCAGCATCCTCCGGTTTGACTTGGGCAATGATGAGGGAGCCGTCGATAAGAATACTGACTCTGCGCTTTAGGTCACTGTGGAAATGAAGAGAAGGGAAACGTTAATGTTGGGATACAAATCAGCCATCTTCCACACTGAAGCATTGACTTTAGAATATTCATGGAGAAATGAAAATGTGTACTGTGACTGCTGCACACTGCAAGACTTCAATGAAGATGACGACAGCATGTTTGCCCGATGTCACGTTTTCTTGCCCTTTCTACTCATCTCCCAGTGGACGTGTAGCTCCGACTGTCATGTAAATGATGTTTTGCACACAGCTTGATTCAACTGTAAGTCTAGAGGCTTCAAAGGCAGCTGGGATATCTATTCCTCCTTATTAGTTACAAACCAAGCACAAATCATCAGAATACACCAGTGTGGGATCGATGGATTTATTGATACCAATGCCAAATGAAAACTTTTGCACCAGTTGCAGAGGTTTCTGACTTTTAAAACCTCTTCAAACCATCCAGACTGTAGGCTGTGTGTTGGAACAGAAGAAGGAGGATCACAGAGATCTTAGTTCATGCTTGACTTAGCGTCACACACAGTGCCTGCAGATATTTCAGCGGCAAATCCTATTTTTCTCATCCGAAAGGTGCTCTGCTTTTGTGAGATCTGGGGTATGTATGTATGTATAGATCTCTGGGGAACTACACTAAAGTCACAGCCGTCTTTGCGGGCAATACCTGTGAGAAGTATCCATTTAAATAGGGTTTCATATATATACACATATATCTAAATATGAACGCAAGAACCTGCAGGCAAGGAACAAAGATTCTGGTATTTGGCTGTACAAACTACAGAACCAATAAAACCTTCTGCCATTTAAATAAAGTAAATTAAACAATGGCGGGTTTGAAACAGACATTTCAAAACAAATCTTGCAGTGTCTTGGAGGCCTGTCCTGGACAATCTCATCAAGCAACCGGCTGACATGGGAGGGTCATCAGCTGGTTCTAGTTCAACTGGGCCTTCCAGGCTAGAAAAACTGGCCCATTTGCACCTTTTTGCATCCAGTTGTACACTTCATTTGTTACCTTTACCTGAATAACATCTATGGGACCAAGTCGTACGTGCTTTTTTCTAATATCGAAAGAAAAACAAACTTGGAACTATGAAGAATTTCCAGACCGTGGCCGGTTAAATGAATAAATAGTTCTATGAATACATATTTTAGACAGATCTGATTCATTGTTTAGTGCCAAGAAGAATATTATACTGTAACACCCATGATGCAATCGAAATTATCCTTTTTTTGGACCCTTTGTGCATCTTTCAAACTCTTTTTTGAGACTCCTCCAGAGTCACAGAAGTCATTACACAGCTGTTTTCACATAGTTTGTAGTAGTACTCATGATGAGTAAAGCAGAATTGGTGGATTGCCCCTTTAAAATACAATATTAGAGTGTGACAACAACTGGGCATAGTGTGGTTTAGTTTACAGTCCGAGATGGTGCGTCTGTCCTTTTTCTACATCAGACACATGTTTTGATTTGGAGAGAGGGAGCTGGGATGAGCCAGTCCTGAGATTTGGGTCTGCTCACTGGTGACCAGCCACTTGCAGTAGTCAAGGCAACAGATATTTTGCATTCCTCCTCTTTGCTCCCTCCACTGCTCGTTCTGTATCAGACTGCAAGAGCGCAACAGGCACAGGTGGGCTGCATCAGTCCTGGGAGAGGAGCGAGTGAAAACAAAACAGAGACGAGCATTGTTGCCCTGTCCCTTATTTTGCAAAGCAGTGTTTCTGCTGACTGAACATAGAATATGAGAGCCTTAAAAAGGCAAAAGGAAAAAAGATTGACTGAGAACATGAGGTGAAAACAGATGTCTGGAGGCAGCGAGACGAGAAGAAAAGTTTTCGGTACCCTATTCTTTTAGAAATACCAGTCAAAAGCTGTTGCAGCCTTTTTTTGGAGGACGGTTCAGGCAATGGGTGAACTCAAATCCATTCATCACCAGCCTGATCTAATGTGCCTGCATGTGTGATAGCTCGAGCCTATGCATGCTGGTTTGATGATTCACCAGTGCAGGACAGTAGTTGTGTTCAGCACCTCACCACCCAGAGACAGATAAGCATTACGAATTAATTATGCAGCTTCAAGAATATGCTAATATTCGGTGGGTCACTCTTTCAAAAGGATATGAGCTCTGCAGTGTCAGTGAGAAACTTTCTAATAATTCATCATGAGCTAACTTAGGGTGACACTTTCCACTGATATTTCCCTTCTGGGTTTATTATATCTTCCTTTTTTTTGTTGTTTTTGCATTTCTAATATTCAACTGGTTTTGTACTGTTGCCGACTGTATCACACTCAGTCTACTTTAGCCACTGACCTCTGATCTCAGCCCTTGAATAAATGATCATGAAGCGTAAAGCAGCTCAATAGAGGATACTACTGTTTCAGAGGAGGTGACGATGTCAGTGAAAGTTTCACTGACAGACGTCTACTTTGTCGCCTTGATGTTGGGATGGGTTCCAATAGTCTGTCTCATTCTGGTTCTGGTTACAGGTAGGTTAAATACCCGGTTTGTTGAGCTCTCGCTTCATGAATGTTGAATTCACGATTCCTCTAAGACAGCCTTTTAAACTTAAGTAACTCAAAGTGAATATACTTCACTAAACTGTCAAATGCAATCATGATAAATGAGGAAACACCAAGTCCCTGTTCAAACATTTATCTGACGTCCATCATCTTTAAGTACGAACTTGTGTTTTTGATAACCCGAGAAGGACGAGCTCAGCTTCAGGCTACTGCTGTCTATCTCTGCAGTCAAGTAACATCAAACGCATCATGCATGCTGATTGGTTAAATGATTAAATAGTTGATAAAACCACAGCAAAGGGGAACAAATGATTCAGGACAGGGTTAATGGATGTCACAGTAATCACAATATGAGGTGAGATCTCCACATCCTCTGACTACAGGAGAATCTGACGTTTAACTAAGAGATGTCGTCATATCCCATCAAACAAAGTATCTACAAAGAAGAAACTAAAATAACAAAAAGAAAAAAGATTCGGATTGATAACCTCCATCTGATTACACTGCAGACCTGAGAGGGGATGAAGCAGCTTTCAGTTAAACAGCACACAGAGCCAAAGCAGTAGCAGAGCTTCCGGCTCTCCAGGCTTTGTTTATTCTCTGCCTCTCATCTGTTCAGACTTTGAGATGAAACTTTAAGATATGTGACTGCCTGCTCTAGCTGTGAAACAGGATAAAGTATCAGAAAACACACAAAGGAATCACACGTGAGCAGCAGAAGCTGCGACTCTCCCTGTCCCTTGTGGAGGATTAATTACTCAAGGGCTTTTCTTTACAGATGTTCATGTTATTCGTGTGTTATTTTACTTTTTAGCTCTTTATCAAGTCTGGAAAATAAAAAAATATCAGTCAGTTTGACCTTCATGTCATTTTACATCACAGGTTTCAAAGGAACTTACAGGATATCCCATAAAGACTGAGTGCTATTTTTATCTTGCCATAATTTAATAATATTACTCCTTCAGAAGCAGTGCATTGAAGCAGCCGTTGATGTAAAATGATATATTGTGAATGTGCATCATAAAACTAACTTAAGTTCAAGCTTTGGTGGCTCTGGGGCGTTTTATGGGTAAGCAGAATGGACAAGTGCATTGCCTCTGTCTGAACAGCTTCCAAACATCAGCAGCGGAAATGTCATCGCTTGTGGCGACGGAGGGAGATGTGTCTGCTGAATGACATTTCTGGAGATCCATCGTCCCAAATAAATGATACGCTTTCCATTGTGAAGTTTATTTACTTTAAAGTCGATAACATGGACCTTCGGGAGATGTCTGTCTGTCTAAAAACTCATCATCCTCAAGTGGCTCAGCACCACGTCAGCTCAATCTCCTCTCGACATGGCATGACCTTTCCAGAAAGATAAACAGTCCTGCATGTGGACACAGAAACAAACAGCCTGCATCTGTATTTACACTCTCATCTAAAGCCCCTATTCAACGTAAAATATGTTACTTTGCTGGCTCCAGAGACATTCAGAGACACTTTATTCAGACTTGACATTACTGTTCGAGAGAGCGCTTCGAGCTCGCGTGATATTTGGCACCTTCCGTGTGACAGGAAACGGCATCGCTGCTAGAAAACAGCCATGACATGAAGGAGGAAGAGTTATTTTTTCTGTTCACTCACAGGCTGCATCACTGATGGATTTTAAAACTTATTTCTCCATTAAAGCCTTAATTATTGATCACTGTTAGGGACACTCGCCCAGTCTGCTCTTCATATCCATTTATTCATCCATGCAACTGACATAGGATGAAATTAGGAGGGTGGTGCTGGTTCGATTATTACTGTGCTTGTAGAAGGTTTGTTTCTTTACACCGTGGGGTGGGGTGAGTTTATGTTTTATGTATGGGACGTAAGAAGAACCATAAAATGTTAAATTTGTGTTTCAAAGTTTATTAGACAGTTTTTTATTGTTATAGACCAAAGGAGATAATAATTAAGTTAAAAGTTTATGACAATGATCTTAAGGCGGAGACGTGCAGTTAAGTTTAATGTACTTATGCTGCAGCTTTTGCATTCTGATAAACTTTAGAGTAAGTACTACTGCCGTCATGACTTTTAAATAAAAGAGACATAAGACCAGCTTGCTAAAATCTCCGCCTGAGTGGATCTAAGAAGACCCGTCCATGACCTGTGGCCACGACATGGTGCAACATGACTTGCACAAGTTAGTGCCCCTGAGGCGAAGGGTCAGACAGCAGAGGTCAGATTTGTCTCATAGAGCACAGATGATAGCAAAGTAGCAACCGTTAGCTGTGGCAGAAAGGGAGCAATCGTTATTACAGTTCAAAAGGGTCAGTCGAGGTTTAGCGTTTAAGGCGCAACACATCTCCAAAGCTGATTCTAAACGAGTCGCATTCGTCAAAAGGACTTTTAAAGTTAAATACCTGGATTTACAGTGGATCAGTCAAGCTGGTTCAGTCAGAAAACCTGGATGTATCGTGCCACTTCGTAGCCAAGAGAATGGGTTATGTGTGTCACAGCCAGGCACAAATTGTTGTCTTGACTTTTGGACTCATCTGTTTCACTTTTCTTTTGATTTGCGTGTTGTTCCTCCACAATAAAACACGTTTTAGATGCCTCAGCAATTCAAAGACAGATATGGATCGGCTCATCTCCCCCCCCTGGGCGGAACAGATGCTTGACTTTAATCAGTAAAAACATCCCGACACTGCAAAAGTTTCCTTAAATGCATCCAGCTAAATAACTGCTGCATCAAAATGCACAATTTTGTCTACACATTTGTCCTTTTGAACACACAAAAAACAAACATCATCACAACACGGGACTCATGTGACAGGTGAGTTGATGTGGCACACAATAATGAACCCGATCATAACTTTACTTCTTGAAGAAGACGTTGTCCTCCTCCCAGAACCAGCTGTAGGTCAGGTTGCGAGGGTAGGCTTCCGCCTGGCAGGTGAAGAAGGCGTCCTGCGAAATGTTCACTGTAATGTTCTCTGGTGGTGATACAATAAACGGAGGGCCTGGTGGAGAAGAGCACAGAAATTCAAATTACTATCCGCCAGGTGCTCAGATTTTCATAGAATTCAACAGACAGCAAAATTTGGCACGAACTCAGCCACGACATATTTTAGGATAATTGAAACTTGAGCTTTTGAGGTGTAAGACACATCACGCTGGGGACATGGCAGACATCAATGCGGTGCCAGAGCATGATTCAGAGTTTGCAGGATACACCAAATTACAGCCTGATTGTCTAACCTTGGCTGGACAATAAAGTAAAGCACAAAGTTACACTGTTGTGCCTCTCTTGCATTGAATTGTGGGTGAGAATTAGGTGAACAGAGCATCTAACTAACCAATATTATTTTATATGTTGGGAGACATAGCGGAGGGAAGTTGCGATAAACAGATTTTCAGGTGGGAAATTTTTAAAACCAACCACTCAGTCGAAGGCGAAATCATTATTTTGTGTCTGAAATCTATCAATGATGATTTCACCACTCTGTTTGAAATGCATCAGGAAATCGTTGAGCTTTCAAATCATTTGCAGCTGAATCGTAATTGAATCGAATCATGAGCCCAGAGACCTTTAGCACATACAGGACAAATATTGATGCATATTAATCTGTGTGAAGCTACACTATCCTTTAATCTAAATGACTGCACCGTCCACATTAGGAGCTAGGGTCAGATATTATCTCTCTTACTGGAAAACTACCCACTCAACCACGTCACATCCACTTACAGACACGACACAGTTAGTTAACCTACTGGGCAAGGGTCATGTGGGGTATTTATGGCCATGTACACATTCTGGCGCACAGAGGGATTAACACTGCTGCATCCATTCTGTGTGGTTGGCAGTGTCATGGAAACCTCCAGAGGCATATCAAATGCTTATTTTGCACTCAGTGAAGGATTATGAGAACTTATAGAATGATCCTCGCTGTGCCAGATGGATCATCCTTCTTGCAGGCATGGATATATTTATACCTTGATACTTGATTTGGGGTCATTTTCTAGCTGAGACCATAATAGTTATGATGATCCATAAGCATGCTGGTCTGCAAGCTAAAAACAGCCTATTCTAACTTCATCTCCTTTCAGCTACTTACCACATGTTAGGTGGTTGGATTTATATGAGAGCACCACTCAACACCTTAGTGTAGCATTCCACCCACAATAGGATATACCACACACAGTAGTGCCATTTAAGAAGCCTGGGCAACTGCATGTGAAAGATCTCATTTGAATGTGTCTTGCTCTGTGGGCATTACATGCAAGACAAGATAAAAATAAAAGACCAAGACACAGACAGGAAAATTACCCAAACAAATGTCAGGGAGACTCCGCTGGAGACAGAGCAAGTATCAGAGGACCGAACGCCAAAGAGAGATCTTTCTCTGAGCTTTCAGCCGACTGGTAGAGTACAAAGAGACTACTGAGGGTTTAAAAAAAAAAAAGAAAAGACTCAAAAGATTGTGCTCAAAACGAGTGGGAAGGGTCAAAAAGGGAGGACGAGTGCCACAGCACGCTAAATGCCCAGGCTAAGGAGAAAAGTGCTGATGAAGAGATTGATCAAATTAAGAAGTGGCTGAGGAGTCAGTGCAGAAAAGCTAAAACCAGAAAATGAAGCTGTTGATGTTCAAGAACTGCTGAGTTCATTAAACTTGTAAGTCATCCATCCATCCATCCATCGGGTCCATCTATCTATCTGGATTTTGGACCAACATTCAGAAGGTAGTCGAAAGGCTGCTTTCTTAAACACATAACTTTCCTTAAAGTCCATGTAAAGGCAATTCTGAGATTACACTACATATACACTAAATATGTTTGAAGATAGTTGCTGAAAACATGTGAAAAGACTTTAAACGATATATTACTGAAATGTGAAGTTAGAGGTTCAAACAGTTTTTCACCAGTTTTCAGTCTCAGGATTTTGTGGGCGGTCCTTAAAGTGTGGCTTGATGACACACTGAGGCCACCCTAAGCAGAGAGATATAGATGAATTCATCTCACTCAGAGTGTTTCAAAGTTAGTCATGTTCATTTTCTGAACTCATCTGACACGTTTCAGCGCCTTCAGCACATTCAGAGGACACGACCCCACAGTCCTGGAGCTGAGAATTCATTTTTACCTGATTCTGACACCCGATTTCATAAACCTGTCGATATTTTTAATCATTCAAATTTGGCTGGGTGGTTAATAACACTTTCTTCGTTAGTCTGACAAACTCAGAACACACATTTATTCTTACTTTACACAGACTTTATGATGTTAAATAATTCAACATTGTCGACCAATTTCAGTTGACATTACTGAAAGTTGCTTCTTCTCTCTTACTGTGTGTTGCTTGTTTTTCTGCATTATATACCAGGAGAAAAAAAACAGTTACATATTGGCACAGATCCAATCACTACTCTGGTACTGATACCAATATATCTGCTTATCTTCTGATAATGTCAACGGATGTATTTACACATTTCAACATCTTCCTCTGGAGGTGGTTTGAACCACTAGATTCCAATCCACCGAGCTTTGAGATCCAAAATCTAAGACAAGCCGAGTCGCTGTAAGTGCACACATGGGGTCTTGGCTGGATAAATGTCACACAAGTAAAACTTCACAGCGCAGAGCTGCAGTGGAAGAACTGGAGAGAATGTCTGCAGGCTTTTCTTGATGAGTCAGAGTAAGAGTCCGTCTACATTATACGGTTCATTGATCTGACCGGTTGAAGTTCACCCCTGATAGATGGTGATCGACCGATGGTTCATTCAGTCGATCAGCTTTCCTGATACATACTGCTACTTTTTTGTACTCATTGTTCAAATGTCCATAACGTATAGCAACAACAGCGTTCTTTTGGAGAGTTTTATTATGTACCTTGTCAGTAGCCTTCCTCTTTGGTATTCTTGTCATCTGAAACAACTTAACACCCGTCTCTGAATATTACCGAGACTATCAGATAAACACAAACATCCACCGGCTTTCATAAGAGGCTGCTTTGTAATAACCATTGAACACTCCCTCCTGACAGCCCGGATGCATTTATTCTCATATTTCTTCCAATTTGTTCATAACTTAATATAACACACAAATGACCGATAAAAAAATAAGGCAGCTACCCTCAAACACATGCGCTCAATATGATGCACACACAGCTGAGATGAGCCAGTGTTGCAACTATAAACTGCCAGTCCCATATGTTAGTTCTGATCTGTAGCCCACAGCCTGATCCTTTAACAGGCAGAGCATTTCCATCTGTCAGCCCCTTAGCAGGACAACCAGGACTGGGTCTGTGCTGCCTGACTGTGTTGCTGGTGTTTGAGTGGGTGTGTGTGTGTGTTTGTGTGCGTGTCTGTGCCAACCCGCCCTATTTGGAACCAGCTGAGTGCTGGAGATTTGTTGGCACTGCAGTCTCTTAGCTGATCTGCAGCTCAGTGGCTTTCCAGGAGGGCCTCTATTAATCCGTCTCTCCTGTAAATTATACAGGACGGGTCAAACAACCGCTCTGGCTCAGCCCTGGCCCTGGCTTTGTACTCAGTCGCAAAGAAATATGTGATCTCTGTGAGCATGTTTACTGTCTGTTCTCTGATGAATGACAGCAGCTGACAACAAACATAAAAAACTACAGAAACTTATTTCATCTAATGTTCATCTGATGAAAGGAAGCTGACAAAAATCATATTCATACGCGGGAATACTCAGGGGAAAACACTGACACAGAGTTCATGAGCTGTTGTGTATTAGCCTTTTGCGTCACTTTGTACTTGGCCGCGTTCCCCGCTTCCCAACATGCACTTTGTTTCACCTCAGTGATACAGTATCCACAGGGAGAGCTGACGAGCTATCAGCCAACACAAAGGGTATCGGTTTCATCCGTACCAGAAGACCAGACACTGAGGTCATCCACTCTCCAGATGAGAAGTTTGAGGTGGGTATGGTGGTGCACCACGATCATGTGACTGTGACTGGAGATGGTGCTACTCTGCTGATGTTTAGCATATATAATGTTCACCATCTTAGTTTAACAGATGGGAATGTCTTTAGTTATGCAGGTATTTTGTCATAACCCAAAGTATTGGACACCTTTTAGATTTATTACAATTGATTCAGCGAGGGACAAGAATGTTGGCACCAAACACTGATCCAACAGTTGTTGAGACTTGTTCAGACATTTCACGCAAACCCTCAAAAGTCAACTTCGTTCTGATGTGAGGTTACACTTCAAGGATCAAGTCATTGAAGTACAGCCTCTGAGGATTGTCAATTTCATGCCAATCTCACTAATAGCTGTTGAGATCGCTCTGGACCAAAGTGTTGGACAGACCAACATTGCCATCCACGGTTACGCTGCTAACATGTTTTCAGACATCTCAACATTTTCCGCTTTGACTAATGAGGTTGTATCATGACGCGAGCATGCCTTGGTACTCCTAATTTCCCACAAGGACGATTGTAATCAGTCTGGTGAAAATGTGTCGGTGAGAGATTCAGTCTGAATTCCCTCAGTTCAGATGAGGTCATGACCACTCAGCCGTGTTCATCTGGGGCTGCGATCTTTAAATTAGATGACCCGGGTTACCGTGGTTGCAGTTTTATCATTTAACTCTCCTTGGTGAGGCGTATCGAATCTGAGCTTGCTGCAGACGCACGGATTTGATATCGTGTCTACTTTCGATTTCTGGGAAAAAACAATTAGTGTACTGATGTGTGCATGATGTGGCACATCGTAGACAATAAATGATTCATTTGCTAAGAGTGTCTTGATTTTGTGGCGGAGCGTGGACTGATACAGACAGATCATTTTAGTTACAGAAGCTGACATTTCATTTAGAGCTGGAGGCGAAAAAAACTCTTTTTCTATTCTTTTTCTCTGTAGGCCTCTATAAATAAAATATGTTTGAATGCAATTGTTATGCACCATCTACTCTTAAATGCAGCTGTTAGTTGTCCCCAAACTAATTTCAGTGTAGTCTAGTCCCACTCATAAACATATTACTGCATCATGCACTATTTAAATTCTACTCAACCTGTTGTATTCACATGGATGTGATAGCGTATTTGATGAGCTGGCTGATACCATAAAGATTGTGACAGGGAGAAGATGTGTTTAGCTTTACCACATTTTCAGCAGAGAGAAACTTTCACTTTCTTTTAAAGGGTAACTTTGGTATCATTGTGTCTAAGTGACTAATGACTAATGGGGATAATTTATAAAATTGGTCTTGTATTGAGTGAGAAGGCTGCAGACGGCAGAAGTAGTCAGTCAAAGTATGTCCATTTAAGTGCTCATTAAAAGTGTCTGACATGTTATGGAAAGACATGATTCAAAAAGCAACATAAAGTTAATCAAAACCTTGATTTGACAGTCGGTTAGTCTTTGCACTGTTCCAACAATCACCAACTCTGGTTTGGTCAAAATAAACCATTCACTGAATTATATATATATGAAAATGTTCTGGCTCTATATTCTCCTTCATATCCAACTCTGTGAATTAAAACTGCAAAAACTAACCAAGGCAGTTTCTGCTGAGTTTGAATGTTATGATCATCTGCATAAAAAGAAACTTACTCTATCACAGATTTCTTTGTAAAGATCCGTTCCATGATGTTGTCATCACTGTCAAAAACAGTGAACTCACAGTGGATGCACAGTGCATTGAGCCCATAAGGATTACATTTGTTTCAGTTTGGTGACCGCCGGACGCACCGGACCAATTTCAAGCATGGTTGACTCCGTTATCTAGCTAGCATGACTACATTAATTATACAAGAAACTGTTACTAAGCTTTTTAAACAAGCCATGTCCCAATTTACTTTCAATATTTCTGCATTTAAAATTTAGCACTGTCATTGTGAGCATGCACGGATGCATTTAGCTAGCCAACGTAGTTTTTGTTGTTGTGCATCCATGTGCATCCTTGCTGGCTGGCGCACAGGTCTGATAGCTTTGCTGTGTGCTTTAGAGATTGCTGTTGGATAATAGTAAACCCAGAGATCTGTTCCATCTTTCCTGATTAGAGAAACAATTCTCCCTTTCCAAACCACTCTCTATCTTCCTGTGCCACTTTCTTTAGCTGCTCTCTCTAATAGTACTTGCAGTACTTTAATTATGTTGCACAAAATGCACTTAGATACACTGAACTGCAAACCTAGGACAGTAGTAATAGAGATATCTACATGTAATAGCCTAAATCTGCATCATTTAAAAGTAGATTGACCTCAAAAATATCATAATCTATATATTGCATCAAAACTTATAATTTCAAATATTATATTTGGACTGCTGTGTTTTTGTCTTGATATTTTGCACCTCTGATACAGTTTTCTCCAGTGAGGCCACCGTGGACTCATTAAACTGTCTGCAGCATTTTATAGGTGATGAGAGGAGCCGATGTGATTGGCCTATCCAAACTCCTCCGGCCAACGCTGTATTCTTCCCACACACCCACGGAGAATGTGTTCATCCTGCTTCATCTATCAAAGGCGACACGCTGCATTGAAAGATTTTTATCAAAAGCCCCGTCAGCTCAGAGGGCATAAACAGATATTAGTATCTAGTTTTTTCATCAGGTCCCTGGATTTTAATAAGGTGTTGGATAGTTATCCACAGAAACTGGTGTAGAAGTTTATCGCATTCTCATCAATTAGGGTCAGTTTGACATGTTTTTGGTTTCAGCATTTGACTTTGACAGCTGATAAAGGTGCAGACTGATGGCTTTGGGTGGGAAATGCATACTGTTGTTATGCAGAGAACAAATAAGTCACCAATAGGTGTGCAGAGCCTCTGCAGGTGATAAATGATACTTAATAAATCCTGTATTGATGCAGTTTGTTGTAAATAAAGTTTTGCCTGTGTACAGTAAAAACACACATGTACGAGAAAAAATAAAATACTTTGCACTTCTAAGGACAGCAACAAATACACATGTACCTACCTTGTACTAGCAGCCGTGTGGTGTGAATGGCCTCTCCCTGGGGACTGAAGGCTCGACACGTGTAGGCCCCACGATCCTCGCGTGTGATGGATAGCACCGTCAAACTCCCATCAGACACCTGAATGCATGCAAACACAAATGTTTCACTGTTTTAAAGATGGACCTTCGCCGACAAAGAGTCTTAAACATTGGTCTTCTAAACAAAGACTGTTCTGTTTATCTGCTGACTCACTACGTGACCAGGAGTCTTTGCTGTAATCCTGAAAAGTTAAATGGGTTCCCATCCTTGCTCGATGCAGGATTGTAGCTGCTCAACAGTTCATATTTCCTTTGTCGTATTTTATGTTTCATAATGTGCCAGAAATTTTCAATAGGTGTTCAAGTTGGGACTGCAGGCACCATCTTTCACAGAGTGGTGAACCCTTCTCCATCTTTACTTCAAAGACTCTGGGATGCTCTTTTTATATGCAGTGATGTTACTAACTTGTTGCCAGTTAACCTCATTCAATGTGAGATGTTCCACCAGGAGTTTTCTTGAACATTTAAAAACTTTTACAGTTTTTTGTTGCCACGGTGCAAACTTCTTTTTTTCTTTTTTTTAAACGTTTGGCTGGCATTAAATTCAAAACAGGCATATCATTTTCTGAAAATATTAAAGTTCAAGGGCCGAGCTTTTGTACATGGGGCGCACGCTCTACCAGGTGAGCTACCGGGCGCCCCTTTCAATTTACATTTTACACTGCACAGCAACTTTTGTGGAAATGGGGTTATACAATTAATTTAAAATAACTGAATAGATTAAATAAACTGAACAGATGAAATACAGGACAAATAGACAAATATTAGTAATAATAATCACCCAGAAAAACAGCGATGGTGCAGCAATAAGATGCTCCAAATTGAATTTATTTCATCACAACAGAACAGCGAGTGGTTATGAAAAAAAAACAAAAAAAAACTTCAAGTGTATTTAAGACCATCAGGCGTTTTCCTCCAGCCGTGTTCTGCACTGTAACTAACAGCAGCAGCGTGTTTGCTTTTGACTCAAAGGTACAGCTCACTGCTTCCAAAATGTGTGAGAGACCTGCTGGGTCTATACTCTTCACACAGAACTGTATTTTAGCCTGAGGCTGTGAGATGATTTATAACACGAGAGCGGCAGTTTAAAATATTTTCTGTAACTAACCAGAAGCTGGGGGGGGTGAAGATTTATGGACAAGAGGAATGCAATAAAATAAAATGATATACGATGCATACATTGTTCTACGTTGTAAGCAGCTGAAAATGCATGTTAGTGGTATTGAAGAAGGTAAAATGGGAAATATAGCTGGTGGAAGACAAAATTACAGAAACTTCACCAGAACTTACAGCAGCCTTCAAATAAAAGAGGGGTGTTCTACTACACATGAATAATGTGTGTTTACACCTTTTTTTTGTAGAGTTAAATGTTAAATCAGCTCAAACTGTTCATGCTATGTTGAATATAATGTTATCCAAAAGTGTTTTTATCATTGTGACTGATGAAGTTTAATTGACGACTGGACTGGGGAGATTTCAGGCTCTAAAGCTGGCTGTAGGCTCTCTTTATCTGCATAGCAGTTAATGTAACCTTTTTCACAGCCTTTAAAGGAAAAGTATGTACAGTATATGTCTCTTAAAATAGCACTCACATGGCCATATGTACAACTAATCTTTGTTTCTGTCCTAACATGCTTTCATTGGAAGAAACAACTACAAACACTATGATAGACTTTCTCGTCGAGACTTCAAAAAGGAGGCTGTTCCAAAAATCCTCAAACAGATTTTCATGGTAAACACCCTCATATCAAACGAACACAGCTGAAGTCAAAACTGCCTCAAAGGACATTCAGCCCTGAACTTCCCCTTCACGCGACGCTTTTATTCCTCCTGCACAAGATGTTGCTTAATTTTTCAATCCATTTCCTCAAATAAACCACATCTGGCGACAGAGAGCGCAGCGTGATGCAGCAGATTCCAGTTTATAATTTTATTTTTTTGTAACAACATTGCTGCATTTTCACAATTATCCAAACTGAAGCAGTGCCAACCACCCAAATCTGTCTTTATATTTATTCACATAGAGAGATCAGAGAACTTTCACATTCAACACAAAATGGTTATTCCGATTAAAACATCACAGAAATGCTCAGCCACTATAGAGCACATCCTCGTGTTCTGCAGGTTTTTACAGTAGAGTGTAGCCACTTATATTATATATAACTCTCCTATGAACAAAGCGCAGTCATTTAAATAACTGATCTAATACGGGGGAGTCATTTCTATTCCTGCACGCAGAACATTGGTAGATACTGTACGGGATACCCTATTAACATGACGTTTCCTTTTCTCATTAAATATATATATTCTGGAACTAAAAGCAAAGTCTGTCATAGTAAGTATGTGAAGAGTAAGATGATTGAAACTAAAAGATCCCAACTGCAAATACAATTTATTCTCATGCATCCTGTATCCCTCGTGTACCTCTGTGAATGGCATGCTGGAGCTTCGCCTCGTGTGTGTTTGTGTAGTTTATCCTCCAGGTCTCCATGGTGGAGAGAAGGTTGCGTGGCTCTTAGGCTTAGGTGTTCAGCAGCATCTGGATGTTCCTTATCATCCTCCTGGATCCACATTCTTAGCACATGTTTACAATCTGTATAGTGTTGCTGCCCCCAAGAGAAGTCGATCAAGCATCACAGGGTCTTCTTCACAAGTGACAGGAATGGAGTGTGAGATAGATTGGTGGGTTGAGGCAGCTTCGGCAGTAATGACGTTGTAGCAGGGAGTTTCCTCCGCAGAGCATCTGATAGGTTGAGGAAAGCTGCTGGTCCTTCACGTCGAAAGGAGCCAGATACTGAAGTAGTTCGGTATCTGATTAGGATGCCTCCTCGGCGCCTTCCTGTGGAGGTGCTCTGGGCATGTCCAGCTGGCAGGAGACCCCTGGGCAGACCCAGAACTTGGAAGGACTATATAGCCCATCTGGCCTGGGAACACCTAGGGATCCCTCAGGAGGAGATGTAATGTGTTGCTGGGGAGAGAGATATCCGATATATCTGCTTCTTTTTGGATAGTTTTTCATGATCTCGATCGCAGATCTAAGGATGTAAAGTTTGGGATGTTGTACAGACTCTGAAGTCCCTTAAAGTCTGTGTTTTCTTTCAAAACACAGTAAATATGTTGGAAAATAGTTGCTGAAAACACGTGAAAGGAATTTGAACCTCTAACTCCACATTTCAGTAATTTATCGTTCAAACTGTTTTTCACCAGTTTCAGTCCAGGATTTTTTGGGAAGTTCTAAAAGGAGACAGCGACCACCCGGCCCCCTTTAGTGCAACGGTATAAAAATGTTCATGTGTGTTATCTAATGTCAGTGCATGTAACGTTAGACTGCTCTCGTTTCCTGAGCGGAATCCAGAGGAAAATACACCGGTAACGGGACACGGGACGTCTCTTATACGCAACAGCAGCTTGTGGCTATGACAGGGAATATATGTAGTCAGATCTCGCTTCATCAAAACACCGCACCTGAGTAATAACCGCAAAGTGACGACAGACGGCGTTACACTGAGATACATGGCTTATGTACGTTTGGACACAGAGAGACAGACACAGAGAGACAGACACAGAGAGACAGACACAGAGAGACAGACAGTGGTTCAGCAGACAAGCCCCCACAGTCCTGGAGCTGAAAACACTGCCCATTTTTACCTGATTTTGACACCTAATTTTATAAACATTATTTTTAATCATTCAAATTTTGCTGGATGGTTAATAACCCTTTCTTCTTTAGTCTGAAACTCAAAACACAGGTTAATAACCCTTTCTTCTTTAGTCTGAAACTCAAAACACATTTATTTTCACTTTAGACGGACTTTGTGATATTGAACTGCACAAATCAAATTTGATTTGACACATCAGTGTACAGGAGTGGTAATATGAAAAAGATTAAGAAGAATAAAAAATAATAATAACAAAAGAGGTAAAGGAGAATGTTCAGTTGCCTGTAGGTTTAGCTGAAAACTCTTGAATTGTGTCAGATTGTGAAGTCACACGTCAGCAGAAGAAGATCCAATTTGAGGGTTTATCGGGGGTCATGAACACCACACAAAGCTTTATAAAGTACGAGGTGAACAGTAAAATTTAACCTTTCACATTAATCTTCAAGGACGGCAACTTTGATAGAAGATGTCACATTTTGTTGGATTGACCCAAGTTAGACCCCAAATGCCTTTTTTATTTACAGGACTATTAAAAAGACACTTCTATCTTTGCACCAACTGCATCTCAGTATGGTACGGCAACTGCTCTGTCTTAGCACTGCAGATGGTGGAAACTATTCCACTTGCCACCAGTGAGGCTGTCCAGCGCAAATCATGGGACATCTCATTCTCAGTCCCACCGTTTACCCTCCTCTCTCGGACAACATCTTTTTCCTTTCAGCTGTCCCTTTGTAAAACTAACCTAAGATACCAGAGGAATAACAGGATCAATGAGCGGATGACACATGAAGACATTACATACCTTATACTTGGCACTGCTGACCATGAGGCTGCCTTCCCGCAGCCAGCTGACCGATGGTTTGGGGTTGCCAAAGGCCGTGCAGGTCAAAGTGATGCTACCCCCTTCCTTGGCCTCTACGTACTGTGGTGGTGTATCTGTGAACGTCGGGGGAGCTGAGGAGTCAAAGGATAAGGAGATGCTTAAAACGTGAAACATGTTTCAAAAGGAAGAACAAAGTTACAAAGACTGATTCTATATTCTGTTATCAGCAACCAACTGCACTCATCTGACAATGACACCTCTTACTAAAGCCGTGACAGCTTACTAAAAACAATGCAGCTCTGAGTACATAGATTCCTCTGCAGCAGATAAATTTAGCCACTGCAGATCTACGTTATAACATCCGCTCAATATATCCTTCTCAAAACATAATAACATAGTACACCGCCTGTAAAAATGGAACCAATACCCAATTGGTTAAATGATTTATTCAGTGCGTTGCTCTGCGCATGGTGCCTGATTTGTTTCTTGGTACATTGTCCCGAGAGTGTGCGGGTTTGACTCACAGCAAAACGGAAAAACCAAAACATGAGACACAAACCCAGAGCGATCAGGATGCCGTACCATGACCATTAACTACGAGTAACTAATAGTGACAACTAAGAGGTTAAGACACAGGTCAACTGTATTTAATAACCAAATTCTTTGGTTACAGGTGGGTAAATATTAAGAATGATGCATCTGCTTTAACACCTCAGTCTAGTTATGAGCTCAAAACAGATATTTTCTTCTACTCTTGTTTATTGGGAACAAAACAAATGAAGACAGAACTACACTGATAACTGTATGTTGTATTAACATACATAAGATCATGTGTTTATATTTAACATACTGGTTCATTATCGTTGCCAGGAGACTGTAAGAAGATCTGCTGAACTGTCACAACTTTGGTTTATTGAAGTTTTCATTACATCATTTTTTTCATGTCTCGTCTCCTGATGCATAAAGTATTTCTCTCCTCGCAAAAAAAAAGCGGCAATATAAACTCAATCATCGTGGATTTTTCACTCATTTGTTTTCACTGTCCTCATGGAAATGTTAAAGTTTATTAGCTGAAGGAGTTTTTTATTGCACCTTTATTAGAAAGATACAGCTCAACATAGTCAGGGAAAAGGGGATGACATTCACAGGCCCACAGAGGGCACAATTTGGAATCGAACCCAGGCTGCTGCACTCGGCTTTGGTACATGGAGCTAGTGCTCTACCAGGTGATGAGATGCTCTGGAGGAGTTTTAAATTGCCTTAAAATGTAAGAACGATGGGGAGTAGGAAATTTGACTGAACAGAGAAATGTAGGGAGCTTAGCTGAGGCAATGCTGCACCGCCGTAGGAAATATTAACACCAGGCAGCAACCCAGGCGATTGGGGGAACATAATTAAAACCAGTGAAACATCTCAATCATTGTGCAAAATTTTAATGAGATGTTTAAGAGCTATTCTTTTTATAGGATGAGACACTGAAATCTTTAAAAGTGTGTTCTTGCAAGCAGCATCCATCCTTTGAGGGACCAGCCAAGTGGACATAATAGCAGAAGACTGAAAGATAAAGCAAATTATCAAGAGGCTACTCAATAATGCATGTGTGTAAACCTTCACCTGGCGTTGCCTTTGCCATCTGGTCGGTGTGTGCACGTGTGTTAGAGAGTCCACGATTTTAGATTTGTAGTGACAGCGTAGACCAGTATGCATGGTCTGACATCTGCAGCAAACAGCATTTATTTTTAATAAACAGAAGGACCTTTTGTTCTTCTTCAAGGGCATGATTCAGATTCACATCCAAATATCTACATTTCTAATCAGAATTGTTTTTGCATAAATTAAATACTCATATTACAGTGAAGGTTGGAAAAAAATCAATTAAATACATTTAAATCTAAACAACTCTAGAAATGTTTCACCATTCCTTTCAGGGCTTTTGAACTTCAGTTGTGTGATAGATAGTGATGCACCACGCATTTGTGTATTTTTATTTTATTTTAAATCCTCTTTAGCTCACAGGCTGTCTAGATTATGGCGGATAATCATGCGAGACAATTGGCGACTAAAACATACTTAAGCTGCGTTTTCTAACTCCCCAAAAAACGCCCATTTAACCTAAACCAAAACCCAATCAATGCACACACACATGTCGATATCATTGTCAGCGATTCAGTAGATTTTGTTCAGTCATAATTCCTGTTTTGATATTCTCAATCTAATCACCTTAGGACTGGAGCTGATCTGCTTACATGTGTAATCCTGTAGCCTCTCTGCTAAAATGCCATTCCATCTGCAGCCATAAGCCCGGACATAGTGCTAATTCCACGCCACAGAGAGGGCGACAATACAAGTTCTCCAACCATGCAACTTCTCTGAGACTTTTACAGGACGGATGTGTTGAAATTTCCACATAGTTAAAATGTTTTTTATTTATTCTTTATTTTTATTTGATGGTCCTGGTTAGACGCAACAAGCCTGATGATAACCTTCAGCTGCAGTGCTTAATGTGCATCTTATGTGGGATCATCTGCAGATGCTGAAGGGTGAAGGGTGTAACTTTCAAAGACTGGTGTGTAAGATGTTTAAATGTACAAATCTCAATATATTTTATTCATAAAATGACATACTAGACAGCAGAACAGAGATTTATTGGTATGTATTCATATCTATATTACAATATTAGAATATGGCTGAACTCTTGTGTCATTGTTTTATTGAAATATGATAAAATACTTTAAATTGTGACTTTGCTTAGTTTTTATAGTCAAAGAAAATCACTTTGAAGAGCCTTCACATCTTTTCACCTTTCCTGCTGCCTAAGTTACATTATTGTCATGTGAACTGCAGCTGGGAGCTAGGTACTATTTTTAAAAACTCTCCTCGGTGGTGCATTCAAGGACACTTGACTCCCAATAATTGAAAGCCAGCTTTAACAAAGCAGTTCTGTGAAATGGTATGTTGTCTATCAATTTAAATATGACTAATGTAACAAATTAAAATTTGGTTATTTTGTGGAGCATGTTTTTCTATTTGCTGTCCCTGACTTTACACGGTCTCTCTATTGTTGTTATTGTTCATCAAAAACCATTTAAGTGATTTGGCAGATGCTTGATGTTTGATTGGCAGATGGTAAAAGAGATGTTGCCATTCCCTCCGGCCGTGTTTTGATAGGCCTGGGAATACTCACGCTGAGCCGAGCTGTGACCAACCAGCATTCAAGCTTTGCTGGCATGGTGCGAGCGTTTTTCCACAGCACAGCACGCTGACAGCTTGTTCCGTGTCACCGCAGTCGGCATCACATCGGGCCACTCAAATATGAAACAAGTGCAGTGATTCCAGCATAATGCACCTATAATCACCACACATCATAATGAATATGGTGCCAGTTCTAACTATGAAATGGCAACTTCCCTCTGGTGGTACAAATAAAAACGTATTATCCTAAAATATTGAGAATGTAGGTTTCCTGGAATATCTGTATGTGGCACACACATTCGTTATAATTACAATTATTTAATTATTAGTTAATTATGTAATGGCAAGACTAATTAAAATAAGACTCCTCATTCAGAGCAATCACAGCTCTAAATGAAGAATATTAGGAGGAAAAATGCAGATCAGGAGAGTCCTTCTTACGCCACATTATCTTTTGTTCTTGAACTGGGTCCATTCAGTGAACAATAAATAATCGTATTAGGGATAAAGCTGCCTCCTGTGTAATCTGTCTGTAAGTTGAAGGGACCGATTACGCAGTAATTAGTACGCTACTGTATTTTAACGGCTGTCACAATGGTGGTACTTGGAGAGCCTCGTATTTTCTTGGTTCACTGAACTTTGAAATACTTCTTTTTCACAAAGTTCAAAATGGTAATGAAAGCTGTAGATAAAATATTTGTGTATTTAGAAATCTGCAGCAGGTGTATTTTGTAGTTAATCATTTTCTTAACTCAGCATTTTGTCTCGGTGGTTTGGACGCTTCATTAGTCTCATTTTTGGCTGGTATGTCAGATTCAGTTTACTCTTTGTGTTTGGCTATAGTCATTTTTATCATTAGTTTACAATGTATTTATTTTGCATTTACAAAAAAAAAATCATTTTAGTCAAAACATTTCATCCTTATTATCTTCAGCATCACATGTGCACAGCAAAAATGACATTACTTGTTATGCTGCTATTCAACAATAAAGAACAAATTTGGAACACTTAATTTAGCCCAGATCTTCCCTCTACTGTAATGCCATGAGTGGGTGGGGGGGAGAAAGAAAATAGAGCGCTCTGGACAGCGTCTAGCTTCTCCCAGCAGCAGGATCAGCCCCTTGGAGAGTGCAGCGGCGCTCAGTCCTGACAGTAGTGCTGCTACATTGCATAAAGGTGCCGACTGGTGGGTTGGGTCGGGGTCATTGACTGGCTCTTGTGTCATACCTTCATTTTCTCTTACTTATTGGGGGATGTCCCACATTTTTTTTAAACATCCAAAAGCCCATCACTAACTTTCTTCACAGTGATCAGATATAAATCTATTTTTATCCACGCTTCCCTTAAATACCTCAACCTATGCTAAGGAAAAGTGTGTGTTGGTGAGCTCATAGGAGAAAAAAAAGGAAAAATGACAGAAGACTGAGCAGAAACTAAGAAAGAAGAGCTGTTGTGCAGCATGCAGGCACTGCAGAGTTCTGCGGCAGCACACGGGAGGATGTGCTGAAGCTATTTTAAGGGGAGCAGTTGAAGACTAACCCTGGGAGATATGAACCCTGCTTCTTTGACATCACCTCGTGCTGAATTGGGGCCTGCACTGTGAGGGAAAGCGAGGAAAACAGTGGGAATCTAAATCATCTTAGGAGGAGAAAAATGTCCCAAGAATCCAGAAAGTGGGTCCATGGAAGTGTGTGAAACTACAGCGATCTTCATCCATCCATACATCCTCACACCTATTTTAGACTAATACATCAACTATAGAATAGAAACTGGACCTGAGATAGAAGAATACTACGAGTTAAACCTTACTCCTTGCAAAAAACTGAGCTGGTGTTTCATTTCATTCAAGCATATGGCTTGCACAATAATTACATCACTCTTACAGGCACATCCTCTCCTCCTGCTCAACCTGTTCTCGACTCACACTCTGTCCGGAAAGAGTTTGAGGGCGATATAAGTTCACAGGAACGAAACATAGGTGTCAATTTGTGGAGGAAAAGCATCAGCGCGATGTAGCACTCTCACATGCAATCTATATATACACGTCTCACCCGGAATCTATATGCATCACTTACTTCTTCAGTGCCAACAAGGCTGAGAGCTAAAGTGCTCAGAGTAATCACTGACAACCACTGATGTTTGACAATGATAGGGAGAGGTGGTCTATAAATAGAAGCTTTGCTGGAGCTTCATGCAGCACGAGTATGAGCAGGGGCCTTGAACCTTAAAGATTCTGTCACTGCATTTTCTTAAAATATTAGTCGCACGTAAACATATGGTGCTGGAAGACCTAGTTAAGCATTCAACACCCTCATATTATTAATATGCAGATGACGAGAGGCGCTGAGCCTGCCAGCACTGCATCGTCACCATATTGACAAAAACTGTGAATTTGAAGCTTTAGATGAAATATTTGAAATCATTTCAACACTTTAAAGACTCCAGACATAGCACCACAAGTTTGTCCCAGTTTGTCATCAATAACCAGAACTGGGAATGTACATCATAAGATCTTTTTCATGGGTTTTGCATCAGAATTTCCACTCAAACTTTAATATGTCTCCCTCAATGACGCAACCCCTGGCTTACAAACTTACGGAAGCTGTAAGGTTGTGTTGTGAGGGAGATCTGACCCACCGTGCAGAGCGGGAAGAGATGAAGACATTGTAAAAGTTTTGCTCACATCTTCATCACTGAACAGAGGGACTTATCCGGCTCTCACTGCCCAGATTCAGTAGAGGCCACACCAGGTTGCAGAAACTTTCACACAGTGAAACTGGGCGATATATTTCTGATCTAGGTGAACTGTTGTTTGTCTATTTACAACTGTTCTAGTGCTATTTGTTTTCAAGGTTTGTCCATTCATCTTCTCAATTCTACGGTCAGAAAATGTGCACGTACGTGACGACCACAGAGGTCTGTATTTGTCTGACTTACGTTACATACAAAAGTCCTCCATGCTGAACTGCAATCTTTCTATAGAAGCCCAGAAAGGACAAACTAAAACACACTTTACGTGCTTTGGTGCTTTTCACGGCCACCATAGTTTCTCCTTCACGGTTCGGAGAAGCTGAAGTAACTGGGTTACAATCGGACATCGCACACAGATAAAAACTGATCAAATTAAAAATGCTCTTTTTTAAGAGATCTGCAGATGCATCTATTAGTCATGATGAATAATTTGCATTAACATCAACGTGGAACTAATTTCTCATCATGTTTTCTCTCATTTCAGCCTCATTTCTAATATTTTCTTACACATTTATGTCTTAAAACGATTTCACATACAGTTGTTTTTAAAGGCAGTCGTTGTCGACTGTTCTTGACTGACTGGCTTTTCTTGCTCTAGTCACTCACGCGATCACTCGACAGTGACGGTGCAGTCACACCGTGGAGACTATGTCGAAGTGATTCCACCCCGAACTCGAAATCATGATAGTACGAGGAGGACTCAACTCTTATTCAGGAAATATTGACCGGTTAATTTCAGGTTTATAGAAATAACACAAACAGCAGAGAAGGCTGCGTGGCTGCAGTGAGTCAATGACAATAAAGTGTCTGGGGACTGCTGTCGTTAGCCTGCTAACTCCTGCAGTTTATGCTTTCAACCCTGTTTTCCTTCCAACTTCCAACACGACATACGTCAAGTTCCCCGAGCTAAATCTGCTCTGACTGCAGAGCAAGACAGTTTTATTTATGTAACACATTTCAAACAACCAACGCTCCCATCACTCCCAAAAGTTCCTCTCCCACTTGATAAAAGTGTCTTCTTCACTTTTAAGTTTTGACATGGTCCTGGCAAAAACATTTAGACAGCTCTCTGTGGTGCGTTTCTTTCAGTGACTCCACCATGACCACAGGTACAGATCATTTGGCCTTGTACATACTACAGTACACCTGCCACATTACCGCCACTATCAAAGGCTGGACAACCTGTCTGAACTGCTTCTTCCTGCCAGCTGAGAGGAGAGGAGGAGAGTTGGAGCTTCATGTGGATGACATCAGCAATTAGTAGAGCAGCAGGGACTCCCCAGAGCCCTGGTCCCCTGACCCTGCCACAGCTCCACCGCTGTACGTCTCTCCATCAAAAGGAAACCTCCATTTCACCGAGCAAATCCTCCATGGCTTCGGCAACCTCGCTTTCCAGTGAATCAGGACACAGCACTCAGCTGCTGTCATACATGGGGCTCCCATGCCACCTTCTGCCCTCCATGTGAACTTTTATCTCCTCAGTATGGCTAAAATCTACAGATCAAGTAGGATTCTGTCAAAGCTTTTTCCTGGCTGCACACTAGCCCACCATGGCTGCTATTAACTGACTGCTGAGTGATCCCAACTGGCTGCATGCAGATATTTTACTGCACCGATCGGCAAAGATCAGTCTTCGTCTGTCTGTTGCGTTTTTCCAGTGGGCAGTTCGACAACACAAACCATGTCAGAGGATACTACTTATGAAGAAAGCAAGCTCTCATTTTTTTTGGGGATAGTGCAAGCTCGTTTTCATATTGACCTCCCACCCACACCTTCACTGACATCTAGCTTTATCTTGTTTTTTCTTCTTAGTGTAACACTAGAAACTCAGCCACAAATTCAATAAAGAATGTCTTTAATTTTACAACTATTTCCTCCCTTAAACACGTTTCCTATTCAACAAACGCCACAGGGCATAGAGATTACAGTAAGATGTGCAGTACATCCAATTTGTGAAGCTTTGTAGTGGAATCGTGTTTCATAACTCGACTGATAACGTGAACCTGCAGAGTGCGATGCTCAAAAGCATTTCGGGATATGTCTAAATGCATATTTATTTTGGTCTGACATCTCTGAAAACAGACTTTAAATCTCCAGACTTATTTTAGTCCAGTTAGAATCAACAGAAACAATAAAAGGATTCCTTTCTTGCACACCTCCGGCAAAACATTTTGGCAGAACAAGGAACCCAGTCGGCTGTGTCCTGTACAACACCGCTGACCGTACAGCTGGTTAAAGCGCCGTGCCTGATGTGGCAACGAGACGCTAAAAAAAACAGCGGAGGAGTGATAGACGTGAGGACAGAAAAGAGGCAGAGGAGGAGGAGGCCAGGGGCCTTTAAACATTTCTGGGAAAGAGAGAGAGAGAGCAGAGGCAAGGCGAAGTCAAACAGAACAAGAGCAACGCTGATGAAACTGAGCTAATGTGCCATGACCACAGGGGACGGGGGGGACGTGGGGGGGTGTACAGGACCGTATCTGGTGTGTCTGTTACCACAGCAACTAGCGTTATCATATGCTGTCTGATTAAGTGTCTCGATGAATGCTTGAGCTGCCAAGTGGAGGCGAGAACATATTCTTAGTTTTTATGTGAGAGAGCCCTGTGAGTGTTTACACTTGTGTGGATTACTTATTTTACACTCGGTTTGTCTGCTGCGCTTCTCCAGAGACATTAACGGTGACAGAACATGCTGTGCTGCTCAGGGGCCGCAGTCAGGCCTCTTTAGTTAGTCAGCCAACATGACTGTGGACTTAACCTCCGACCTTGCGGTCACTGGACAGCGTCTGCACGCCGATGTTCGCTGAAAAAGAGCTGTCTCTTCATGTTGCATCTACGTCTGATGTTTAGAGTGAGCGGTGTGAATAATGCATGCAGACAGCACTTACCGTTGACGGTTAGATGCACCCAGCTGCCATTGTGGAAGGTGTCATACTGCTGCTCCAACATCAGCACCTTACACTCGTACCAGCCCTGGTCGTCCGAACGCACGTTCTCTATCCGCAGGGAGGACTTGCCGTGCAGACTGGCCCGGCCTGGTTGGACAGAGACAGAGATGAGGTGTCAGCAGAAAAGGGACAAAGAAAGGTGAGAAGGACGGAGGGGAATGAATTTAATGAAGGAAATGAAGGGAGAGAAGGAACGGGTGAGAGGTGAAAAGAAACGCCGGATGAATGTTAAAGAGAAAATCAACCCTTGAAGCGTTCAGATATAAATATGCACACTGTGCCGCGTTCGTGTAGGTGTCTCGGGGTAACATCACAGCGCATGAGAGCTATTTCTAAACAGAGTTTAATATGCAACGGGACATGAAAGTGGGATACGAAGCGCGGCGGAAATCTCGCAGTGAAATCTGTCACTTAAGCCTCAGTGCGGCAGAGGTGTCCTCATCTCCATGTGTGTCTATTTTGGAGATGCACAGAGGCAAGGACGGGTCATTACTTCCTTTGAGGAGTGGGAAGTGGCCGGCATGACAACAGAAAGAGCCTTTCGGGGTTGCACGGGAGACGCAATCCGTCAGAACAGATATCAGCTTTTGACTGTGCGAGTCAGGGGATAGCTGCATTTTACTTTTACAGATCAAAAGCTGAAGGGGGCGGTGAGGCGGTGAGGAGGGGGGATTGATGATGTTGCTCAGGGCAATCTGGCAACTAGATCATAACAGATGGCAACTGGCAATAAGGGCTATACAAAGGGCTTTAAGGGAGCACAGGAGGGCTCAAAGCGTCAGCGTTATCAAAGCATGACTATCCCTTATTAATCCGCTCTTTCGCCCCCTCCCGTCCTCTCCACTTTGTGGGTATTCCTGACTAATTTTTTGTTTGCCTTCCTAAATCCCCTCTGCAGCATGACACACCAGGTAAATATATATCAGCTGCACCGGTTTCTGTCTCAGTGACTTAAGGTAGACATTCAAAGTGATGTTTGTTCCCCAGCCTGCGAGTCTGTGTGTGTTTGTGTGTGTTTGTGTGTGTGTCCTGGTTAGGCTATTTATATATCAGATTATATTAGTCCAGCTTCCAACCATGTCTGTCTCCTCTCTTGGCTGACTGCAAGGAACTGAGAGTGTGACTGAGTGTGAGGTATGTATTTAATACACTGTATACAGTATCTGTGGATCCTTCATTACCCACTACTGTGTTTGTTCTCACACCACCCGCCCTTTGAATCCACGTCCATTTCTCTTCTCTGAGGGTAAACAATCTGTCCAAACGGCACTGGATGTCCTTTTTGGACTTGATGTATGCAAGCATAAGAGTTAATGAACAAGAAATCATGCATGAGTGTGTCTGTATAAACATAAGGTTACTATTCTGCCCATCACTTACTGTGTGAAAAGGCACAGTGCTGCTTCATTTACTCTGCCTGCAGCGATGTTGGTATGAAGCTTGTGAATGTTTATGTAAATCAGTGTCAGATTTATTTAACAAGAAATGAAAGAAAAGTACATTTCAAACTTGACTGAAGACACTGAAAATCTTTCAGCTGTACATTCACGATATGTGAGGTAAAACTATGTTTAAATGTTTTATTCTGACATTAAAATGTAACTATATACACCCAAACGAATCAAATAAAAGTATGATTTATGTTGAAATGAGGAAAAAAAACAAGTCAAGAACAAGTCTAAAAATACATAAAAGGTCCAGCACACCCACAGCCAATCACTTTAGCTGATTAGAACTTTGTGACGTCATATGGACTAATAAGAGGTGTACATTGTCCCGTCCTAACAGACGAAATAGATCCAGTAAGAGTGAGGAAGGACAGTTTGTTTGCTACAATGCCCACACAGTCCTGAGAATAGGGTCAGGTAGGTGGCACAACACTTGTGTGGGAGAACCGCGGGTGAGTAGGTGCTTTAAAAAGTGGAGCTTGTCATATGTAGTGGAGGTTGGTTCAACGTGTCGTGTGAAAAGTCTCCCATCTGCTGTCAAGGCTTCGATATCTGATATCTGCAAACAAAAACCCAGCTCTGTAACAGTGGAAACATTATTGAGGATGAACCTGCTGACTGTCTGATTATTGAACTTTAAACTATCTACAGCTGGGTACAGTTTGATCTCAAGTGGAGCAGACCAGTCAAACCATACGCACCATAACTATAAAGAATGAAAACTGCAAATATCTTCCACTCACTATATGTGGATTATAATTTGTGGATCTACAAAGTCAACATAGCACTTTGCATGTGGTGCATTTCATAGAAAAACTGTAATTCATCAGTTTCCATATTCTGTAGAGTCATCGGTGGGCCAGATTGGACCATTTGGCAAGCGGGTACTGGCCCGCAGACCGTCTGTTTTTAGCCTACAGCCTATTTGTTCACATTTAGTCAAATCAGCATCATGGGAAGTCCTGCTGCTTTTTTCTGCTGCTGCCGGCTCCTGTTCACACTGCGCAAGCAACAACAATCACCTGGATTACTTTGATGATCCAAAAGAATAAAAAGCCTGAAGGTGATGATAGGGGGCTGTGTGTGCGTGTGTGTGTGTGTGTGTGTGTGTGTGTGTGTGTGTGTGTGTGTGTGTGTGTGTGTGTGTGTGTGTGTGTGTGGATATCAGAGATCCTGCCACCATCGTAAAGAGTGTGTGTGTTTGGAGGAGTCGTGTAACGTTTGAGGTAAATTGTGTCATTCTGATGAGTGTGTCTGATCTCTCAGTGGAAGACACATTAGGACAAAAGTTCAGGTTTCATGAACATATTTTATAGTGCACGTTTTACGTACTACTTATTCTATTTTTCTTATAACTTCTCTATGTCTATATACCGTATATTCCTATTCTTGAATAAGAGCAAAGTTTTCAGTCAAAGGTCACAGGAAAGAAGCATTTCATCTGGCCAGTCCAAGATATCTTGCTTGGTTACAGTTGTACTTGCAAACAAATCATTCTGCCAAATAAATGGTTGAGTAATGACAAAGCAAACGTCTGTATATGCAGCATGATTTTTTAGATCAGCACTTAAAATTATGGCGTTTTTAATGAGCATCTGGAGTAACAATGAGGAAAGGTTTTCTTTCTGCATCTATATACAGTAAACAGAAATACATACTGCAAGCACAGCTCACACAGAGTAACAGACCACAACCCTGATAATGAGGTGCATTATGTTTACCTCTAGTTGCTGGCATGACCTCCGTGCTCCCTAAAGTCACATCCTACTCAATTAATCACGGAAAATCTCCGGTGTTGAGCTGAAACAGCCTCAGTGGTGTAAAAAAATGCTTTTTTTGTTTCACTCTGTGCGGTGTTCACTGAAGCTGGATATATTTTCACACCTCTGACAGCGTGTCAAGCTACTTCGGAGCAGATAAATACAAGTTTTACTCACATTTTCACGTCACTAAGGTTTCCTTTGTCTGGCAGCAAAAGCTTGGCTTGAGAAAAGATCTCACTGTGAAGTTTTAGGGCAAGTTAACCAAGTTGTCATAGTCAAACTAATGTTGTTTGCACTGGAACAAATATCTGAGTTTAGTTTTTGGTGCACTTACCAGATTCATTTTAAGAGTAAGGCTTCATTCATAACGCATGGACATGTCACCCAGTGCAACAATGTGGCTCATTGGTGTGTTTTTTACTAGTTTTTGGATAGCAATGACACAGTAAGTTATATCAAGCTTTGGATACACACACACAATACTTGTGAAGGTTCCAGTTGCTGGTTCCAAGTTAGTAAAATATCCAGATTTTCGTAGGCACCATAGCCAACGATTCCCTTATAAAATCTTTCATTCATAATAATAATTCTCTGAGATAGATAGTAGATTTTCCTCGTTCTGAAGCACATGAGAAGTTTGCCTTCAATGTTTTGTGTCAGAAAGACTTTCTAACATGTGGTTAACATTGTAAGCATGCTGCAACTTGAAGTAAAGCCAATGCAGAAGTGCCAAAAACGGCAGTTTCTCAAACGGCCACTTGAGGCTGGCTACAGAACAAGTCCCCATGTTAATATGTTTAACTTCACAGCGGAAATAAACAGTTTTTCATGACAACTGTACTGAGTCTGCTTTGAATAACAGGTCAGTGCAGTTACAGGTGGCTTGTGTCATTCAGCCCACCTCGGATCCATCAACGATCCAAGTCTTTGCCCATCTTTAGATTAGCAGAGGCAGGACTGCCAAGATGACAGAGGTCAGAGCCAGCAGAAGCCAAGGTCGCAGCTACAGTATAATGTCCGTGTTTAATACTGCCTAACCTGACCAAACTGTGGCACAAACTTCAGTCCCCTGGGTCAAAGTCCCGTGCCTCTGCTCTACTAGGTCACCTCACCTGACTCCCTAAAGCCTTTCTGCCAGAAAGCCCTGAAGGCAAATTTCTCCCGATACCCTTTGAAACTCTACAGACATCTTCAAAGACTACTTAACTTCTACAGCTTCTGCAGCTCGGGCACAGTCCCCCAGTGAGGAGCAAATGCCGTTTCCAATTGAAGCAAAAGTAAAAAAAATAATATTTAAAAAAAGATTCAGGACAGGGGTTAATGAATGTCAAAGAGCTGTGACTACATATCTGGTGAAACCCTGTACCCTTTTGAATGCAGCGGAAACCCAAAGGTTGGTCTCTTCGTTCTCCACCAGATAAACTACCTGAAATTATTAAATAAGGGATTTAAAAAGATTTGCATTCCACATGCAGATCTGGAACTGGATTCAGATTCAATAAAACGCTATCGAACCACATCTCTTCATGTCAGGGTTTTGGGTATTTTGATGTCTTTTGATGAAAACTGAAGGCCTGATGCTTTAAACGGGAGATGTTCCCTGAACCATATGATGTATCCTCAAGTTCGACTCTATACTCTACTCAGCCATCATCTTCAGTAAATCTCCAAAACTTTTCACCATATTTTATCCTCTTTAATACTTTCACCTACCTCTCCTGCTCTGTGAATCCTAATTAAGACTCCTGACCAATCAATGACTCCTCAACTTGGACTACTAATGAGAAGACCTATCCTAAGCGAATAAGTTCCTAGCACTTTGAGAATAAAAATTAGCATATGTAGACAAAATAGCTCACAAATGTTAACTTTCTTCCTTCTGACATCTGTACACAGGATCTTACTGTACAGGCCACAGATGCACAGGACATCAGGACAGGCTGACTACACTGTGGCAGCAGTTTACAGGAATCCCCACTGTAAAACGTTTAGTCCATTTCAGAGACAGTAAAGCTGTCACGCAGATAGATTTAGTGTGGCTGAACAGAGTACATTCTAAACAAAACTGGCCTTTGTGCCAGCCTTTTGAATTTTAAGAATGAATGATGTCATCGTCATGCAATCCAGCCGTGGCTTTATTATTATTTCAAACTACAGCGAGAAGGAGGAAGCCTACACGGAGCCGATTTCACAACCGCTGAACAGAAATCACACCGACTATCGCTTAGAATAGAATACACCAATTAGATCCATACTTTCTCTTTTCTACCCGGGGGAGCAGTGACAGTGTGTCAGTTATGTTCTTATTAGGCACTGTAGAGATGTTTCTACGTTAAATCTTCTAATTACACACAATTTATAGACAGGATTATTTCTCAGGGACAATTGAATGCTTCAGGAAAGAGATGCAATTTGTCACAGGCCAACAATCCCCTGTAACCTCTGGCTTTCAGTAATTACTGTGTCAGTGTTGTTGCCAGGTAAAAGGGTCATGTGTTATAATTACACCATTAGTTATACTGTTTCTTCTTCTTGTCACGTCAGTAGCAAAAAACTGGAGGATGCAAATATGGAAACACCTTGAATAAGACGTCCATATCATAAGTGAAAAGAACAGTAATCTGTGTGGCAGCGAAAGCAGCAGTCAGCTGGGCTTTTGTTCACCGAAGTAAATATGACACGAGTCCAGCTGTTCCTCCGCTCTCGCTCAGCTTCCTGCAGTCAACACATGGCAGTCTGTCACAGAGCCCGGCTGCTCATGACTTCCCATTACCGGCATAAGAGGACCCGCCTTGGGTCTGCATCTTCAACTTCGCATGACATCGCTTCTGTTGCTGTGCGTTGACTTGTTACTGCGCTGACTGCGACAGTGTTCGTTAAAAAAAAAAGGCGATGGAAAGTGTAGCTCGCACAGATTCTCACATATCAGTTTCAGAGCAAAGCGAGCTAGATTTAAATTTGAGCCCCAAAATATTCCGCATACGTTTGACAGAAGAAGGGCGAAGCAGATTTATTAGCTTGAGGAAAAATGTCCGCTGGGGTAAGTCATTTTAAAATGTCACTATTCTTCTGGACCAGCTTGGAAATCTTCCATGATGATAGGCGACATTCAACATTGTAATCTGGGACCACTTCCTGCTATGCCTCTATTTTTTTTTTCCTCTGTCCGCCCATTTCCACTTTCATCTACAATTTCTATTGCTTCCTTCCTCCCCGACTATCACTCTGTGTCATCTCTATACTTTTCATGAAAATGTTTTACATTTGGTCTGCCTCTATTCTCATGTGTGTTGTCCCTTTTGCTCTAACAACAGCTTGTTTGAAACCAAGGGCAGGCGGACGTCTAGGAAACCATGGCCCTGTGGTCGGCGCGACGCATTAACCCCCTCGACATCAACCCAATCTAAAGAGGGCACAATGTAAGTGTCTGTGTCTCAGCAGCTTTGCCCATGACCCGTGACTTCTTTCCATGATGTAACATCATAGGCACATTGAAGCACAGTGGGAGCTTGGTGTCTGCATCAGACGAAGGAACGTCAGATATTTAAGTGCTTGACTGTGAAACAAAGACGTGACACATTGCCTCACTGAAGGCTAAAGACAGTGATGTGTCTCAGGACTGAAAAATGTAAAATGTACACCAACCAGCAGACAATGCTATGCATCGTCCCTCATGTAATGTATGTAATTCATATTAAATAGCTGCAGTATGTCTGGGTATGCATGTCAAAGTGTCCTTGAGCGTGACAATGAACCCCAAGTTGGTGCCAACCGGGAGGCAAACGCATTGCAATGCAGATCCGCCACCACTGGTGTGTGAATCTGTGAATAAGAGTCAAAATCCTAAAGTGATTTGTTCATTTAAAGGTAGAAAAGCACCATTTAAATGCAGCCAATTTACCAGTTACAGCAAAACATAATGTGCAATTACTTAAGAAAACCTCTGAGGGAGCGAATATCTTCACAAAGATCAGGCTTTTATCAATAAACAGTTCTGTTGGGGTATATCAGTGCATTAAGTCTTAACTATGGAAAATACAGAGCTGAGAGAATCAAATATTTCATATCAGTATTCAGAGCTCAACTTATTTGTTATGCATAATGTTGGAGTGCTTAAGTAAGGGAAGCCACAGCTGTTATTTCAACGTGTCAGACACATTTAGTCAACATTTTTTACGCTGCTAATCTCATTTTCTGGTTGTACTTTAGCTAAAGGTTGTGAATATTAATAGGGTTGACTATGTTCTCCTCGGTTTGAGGGCCCGGTCCTGTTTCTAACTCGACACTTTGTTTGGTTCATGACAGAATACTAGTGGTGACTGTTGCAGTGTTCAGGGACCGGGGAATAGGTTCTGTGACTCAGCAGGCTTCGCTTTCAGGTGTTTGTGCTCACTGATCAATGAAGTCAAAGTAAATGAGGATGTAAAAAGATTATATAAAGCTTCTGTATTTTCTACCGCGTTCAGCTATTCTTCATCTTCTTGCTGCAGCCGGCCAGGTGGGATGTAAAGGACAATTAAAGAAGAAAACTTTTCCTGTATCCGACGCAGACGGTGGCCAACCAATCAGCTATCTTTGAAACACATGTGAAGATAAAGTGTCTGCCATGGCAATGACGTAAAGTATGGCTATGGGTGAAAATATCTTTGTTGTATAAAGATGATGAGCAGATGAGCAGCAGGGGAATTTTAAAAATCCACTCTTCTTAAGTTCATGACTTTTCTAAGACAGGCGTTTCTTTGTAGTTTATTTGTGGATGGTGCTAGGGGGGGTGATCAGTCTAATAAGCGGCAACACAGCTATGACGATGCTTCGCTCTTACACGCTGCATTTATAGTCACACACACACACACACACACACACACAGTCACTCTCTAGTCTAGTTCCGGGAGATTGGATCCCATTTGCGGGCGTCAGGGAGCTGCTATCAATATGTGGGAGACTCCCGGAACTTCCGGGAGAGTTGGGATATCTGGATAAAGATAGGCATAAAAAATAAATATTTCCTCCCGGTCACGTCTCTATTGCCCCACACTTTGAGAACCGTGGGTATGAAGGGACCCTATAGCAAGCATTTAGATGGAAAGAAAGGACTAGACTGCGCCTCAGTGCTCAGTCTAGTCCTTTCTTTCCATCTAAATGCCTCCTTTAGGGTCCCTTTGTACATAGATGACACCACTTTTCATTTCTACGATGTGGCCTTGCAAACTGACTTCATAACATCCAATAATTGATGGTTAACACTCATCACAGGTTGAGTCAGTGCAAATATTTTATCCCCAAATTTTCTTGGTACATTTTCTCATCCTTTATCCTGACCGATCCCGGCATCCCTGAACTGGCTAAACTCAAAACACAAGGGTGACTAAACTTTTCCTAGGCTTTGGAATCACTTACCTTTTAACTGTCTTTTAAAAAGTGTTACATAAGTATGGCTTATTATTATGCAATATTTTGGTGGTATTCGTTATTTTGTTTGCATTTCTGAGTGAATGAGTTTTTCATTGTTTTTCTTTGTGTCGTCTGAAGCTGTATTTGTGTGATGGATCAGACAACAGATTTACGAAAGCCTGGAAAACTATTTCTACCTGTTTCACTGATTTAGGGAGAATTCAAAAAGACACTTCTACATCATAAACACAGTTTAGTCTTGGTGCACACACCGTCACACAGACTGGAGAAAGTCACATTTAATTTGTTATGACGGAAAAAATCCCTTTCACCTCCACGACAAACTTCACCTTGAGCACAAGCCAGAAAGAGGGGATTATTTCTGAAATTTAATGATCAGAGGGGAAGAAATCAAAAGCAGGCATGGGGGGAAAAAATCCCTTTCACCTCCACGACAAACTTCACCTTGAGCACAGCGCATTAATCTGAGGTGGAAAGAGCTGCTGCCTCAAAAGGAAATATCATCTCATTAAAACCGTCGACATTAGTTAGTAAACATATTTGTTACGGGCCAAACTGGTAAGCACTCGGCTGATCAAAGACAGCACTGTCACGAAGGTGACGGTTTAATGTCTTTGTTTAAGCCCTTTCACCAAAAATATGATTATATGAATCAAACTGCAACTGACTCGGCTTGATCCTCTGTAAGCAGTGTGACTAAGATCAAATATCATGACTAAAATACTCACAATTAGCTACACTACTGAGGAAACCTTTGTTATTATCATTGTAATAGATGCAAAATTACAGATGGATAAATCAGACATCAACCGCTATCACCCCTACCCACTGGCACTCGCTTTTCGGCATCTTACCTGCGTATTCCGGGTCCACATGAGGAGGGTAGAAGCGAAAGTTGATGAAAAAGGGGATGGGCATTCCATACTTGAACCACTCCACCACATAGGGCTGGCCGTTCAGGGGGTGGGACACGTCGCATCCCAGGATGACGTTCTCTCCTGCACGTGCCGTCACAAACTGGGGCTCCTCTCGCACTCCGTGGGCACCTGGAGTATAAAAGCATTGACAGGTCAAAGGTTATCTGCAGGTTCTGGCTCCAAGCCCTTTGTTGATGTCTACTAATTATAATTAAGCAAAAGAAAAACAATGCTTTAATATCTAGCTGACTGGCTTAGCATGAAGACAGCTTGCTGACAATTCACTGTTTTGCAGGGGGCTCTATGCCAAACTATTCCAAGAAATAATCCTGCATTTGTTGGTTTTACACTTCTTTTTGTTAATACAAAGCCAACGAGATAAAACATAAATGGTGATTGTGTCCTACAGTTTGTTTCCAGTCTTCAGGCTAAGCTAAGTTAACCAGCTCACTGTATTAAGAGACAGATATGACAGTGGTATCTCCTCGTCCATCTCTCAGCAAGAAAGCAAAAGCAAAAAGATTATGTTCCATTCTTTTAGGAGCACTTTTTACAGAGCTTATTCTCTGTTAGGTGATGGTTATTTTAGATTATAAAGAAGATAATTAGGGGAGTTAATGTTCATCAATAATAAAAACCTTTGCTTCTATATCGTCAGAGCAAAAATGCTTGGATCTGGTGTTCTTGTCTTTCTGAAACTGTCCTAACTTTGGCATATATTGCTACCCAATATGTGCCAAAGTTAGGCCAGCTTTTATCTGCCTTAACACATGTATCTTTGGAAATACTGATCACCAAACTGGGACTGAATGTTCACAGGCAGCTGTTGCATAGCGAAGATTTCATCAATAAGCCTAAGTTTGTCCATCTTTTAAATGTATATACTTAAAAACACAAATTATTGGTGGAAATGGAATAAAAAGTATTTAGTCTTTCAGTAACAAAGATTGCTTTAAGCCCTTAGTCCAGCATTTGAGGGAGCCTTGTATGTTTTGAGCCAATGTTGTCACTCCAGGCTTCACCTTTCATCGACAGGCTTGCATCTCTAGTCGATTAGAAATAAACAACACGGGTGTTTGGTAGGCTGATTCCACCAGTGCACATTAGAGATGGTTCAGATTAGAAATAAATAAAGCGAGGGCATCTTTATAAAGTAATATAGTTTTACTCAGTATGCGAGTGTGTATGATGAGACATCACTCAGGACTGCAATACTGCCACTGAGGAATCCAAGACGGAGCCGAGGCCAACGCTTTGGAAAAAACAAGATTACAACACTTGCAGACACATGAACGTGATTCATCTCAAACTGAATCTTTTTCACCTAACTCATCAGCCAAAAACATGGCAGAGTGGATGTGACAGTAATGCACCCGATGATGGTCAATAAGACTTGGACCTTTGACCTTTTACAAGAGGAATTCACTCTGTTAGCTCAGTGATGGAGCAATCCCAGTGAAACTGTGTGTCTGTGGCCGAGTTGCTGAATGGCCACATTGATCCAAGGCTAATTACTATCTAGCTTGGCTTTATGAGCGGAAACCCGGTGTGGTAGCATTTTACCAGTCAATATGGCTAATCAGATGTGCTCACTGCTCGTTCCTCTGTGGCCTATAAGGAAGTCAGGCAGGCAGCTAGGTTCGTCTGCACGCAGATGGTGGCTTACTACCTGCATTTAAGTAAAACAGGACTTCATCTATTACATCTGCAAATAACTGTGGCAAAAAAATGGCAACAAATGGAGATACCACGTGGGGATTGCAGCTTGTGCTGCTCGTGTTTTCCAATGCCAAGAGTGTTGAGAGTGAAGACAACATGAACCAAGCTGAGAAAAGGCTCAGTCATCCTCTTCTTTCCAATGCAAAGTCATCTTTACTGCAAGCCTGCTGCCTGTGGTCACCACACTATCACAGTAAATGGTATAAATGGTCTTATTGGATCTACCGACCACTCAAAGCACTTTTCACATGCAAATTCATACACTGATGGTAGCAACAGCATGAAAAACTCCCATATTCAGTGACAGAACAAAGTGGACCTTTTCACCTTTTCAAGTAAATGAAACAATGTCAACACTGAAGAATGAATGTAGCATGATTATGTCCGATGCAGGACGTCCAGCTAGAGCAGAGGTCTAGCCCCTCTCCAGTGGTTCCATGTGGCTTTGACAAACAATCAAAGAAATAAATAACAGTTATTCTTCTTACATTCTCCAATAGTGTAGCCGTTGAACACCAAATTTAAAAAAAAGGTTCTTATATGAAAGGTTGGTAGGTTGTAGACCAATCTGGTAGTCCTAATTTGCCAGATTAAGACTGTTACTTGCGACATACATGCAAATGCAAAATAAAAATGTAATATTCAGTTTCACTAGCGCTTGCAGCTGCTGGAACAACCAGAGAAAGATGTTTCAGTATTGACTTACAAATATTTCAGGAGTCAAACCAATGGTAATTTCACATACAATGAGAGACTAACAAAACTAACCCAAACAGGCCTGACACTGAAAATACCTCCATAACCTCACATGGAGCCAATAAAACCCATTTTCCAGATAAACAAATATCTATATGCAGAATCTATAGGATTGTCCAGCATTCTGGCTTTGGTTGCTACAGTGTGGAGAGTAAAAGTGGCAGGACACATTGCTGTAATGCAATCTCTGAAGCCATCGGGTATGCACGTTTGAGGACGATTTTTTTAATTATTTGCATTCACATGCAGATAACTTGCATATCAAGTTATCTTTCGTATTAAGTTACTAATCAGACTGCAGAGGAAGTCTTGGCCCAGGTCTGTTTTCCGTTTTCCAGATATCCGCTGGCTACACCGGGAGTCCAGAATCACGGGCCGTCGTCCCCAGAGGCTAAATCATTGTCAGACAATAGCCGACAGCTTCCGGGATCGGTGGTGGTGGTGGTGGTAATGCTTTGGCCTATCGCAGTCTACATTTCCTTCAGCAGAGGTACTGTGTGTGTTTGTAACAGCAAGAACAAGGTCAGAAAATACAGCTTGGTAAAAGCACAAACACTCAAAGGATGACATTCAGCTGAGCCTCAATCCCAACACTTGATGTTTCTCCATTTTGCAATTTCCACAATGTGCTTGTTGCATTATCGGTCTCGACTTGACGGCTCGAGCTTTCAAATACACATTAAGGCTGCAGCAGGAGAGCATGAAACAGTCCACAGTCACCTTGAACTAAGGTCAATATGTCTCGGTTTTGCACTAAACGGAAGATGTTTATCTTATAATTAGGCCTAATTGTCAGGCTAATAGAATAAAAACACCAACACCACAAATACCAGTAGAGCTGTGTTTCCCCAAACCGGCATAACACTGCAATCGACCTTGTAAAACACATCACACAATAAGGAATATCTCAGAATACATCATTATCACAATAGGCTGATAATTGCCACGCAGCAGACAGTATATAGCACCCCTATGTAGCATATAGAGCATCGTTACATCACTGAGAGGCGGCGTGTATCAAAGGGAACTCGCAGAATCGTGATGTGATGCATGTGTGCTCTCATGCTTGCTGGCAGAACCAGATAATAACTGAGCAAGTGTGCTTTTCCCAGTGGTGAACCCCCCCCCACCACCACCGCCCCCACCCCACCCCCATCTCCTCGCTCACACGCACGCACGCACGCCACCTCAAGCGGTGCTACGTGTTGATTGGCTGCTGGTGACATCATGGCAGATAGCACAAAAACAGGCCCGTTGGAAGGTATGACTTCACTGTTTATAACTCATGAGACGGAGAGAGAGAGAGAGAGGGAGGCAGAGAGGAGAAGCAGACATTTGCTCACCACCCATAAGGGTTAAGCTCATTTACAATAGAAGACCCAGGGGAGGGCAACATTGCAAGGTATAACCGCTGTGTTGCACTCACACACACACAGAGCACCAACGAGTGTCAGCAAGGTGCAAGAAAAGGGGAGTTTATGTTTGCTGGGTATTCCTGATTATCGCCAGGAGTAACGCTGGAAAAAGCCACCACCAGGCTGAATGAAAATATGCTGCAATATTGGTGAAATCAGGGGAGATGCCACAAGTGAGCGAAGGAGCCATATGCCAGGTTTCCATACAAACTGACTGAATTTACAGAAAATCATCGAGTACGGCGATTACAAGGACTTCGGGCCGCTGGGACAAACAGGTGGTGGCGCAAATTTTCCTGTCGGCTTCTATTAAACTGCTGCAGCAGACAAGGCACGCAGAGATGACGTAATTAACTGAGCTCGAGCGAACAAATGCCGCGTAGACAAAGTGATGCTATTATGATAACACTTGAGGTTTTCCAAAGGTTGCGCTCAGGTTCTGCAATGTGCAAGTTAAAAAATTGAAAACTGATGGAAAGACAGTTATTCCATAAGCAACGATAAATATAGTGACTGACAACATGGCAAAAATTGTCATTAGCTGATGATTGGTGGTTTTATGGGGAAACTTTGGACCAAAGAACCAGACCCCTTGATCAAGCTCTAGCTACTGCGACAATGCTCACTTTATTTAATATCTACAGAAAATAAATAAATAAATCAGGATATACTGTCCACAAAACTTCTTTCTCCTTTTTACTTCCACTGGCTAGACAACCTGCGACTAGTTTGTGGGGCTCAGTTGTAATGTAAAGCGACATAAAGCGTGTATAATACATGACAAAAAAGGAAAACTCGCAGTCTGTTTACCTCTGAATGTGGCAAAAGTTTTATTTCAGCTTTGGGACTGACATATTTTCTCACAAAACCCGACCAGCAGAGAGTGAGACGAAGAACACAGCGTGCCGAGGTACAGTACGGCGGTGATAGTTTGTAAGATCCCAGCGTACCTGTGCCACAATCCATCACTGTTTTGTGCAAGTTCTGCTGGTTCAAAATAACTGTAATCATCCGCACTCCGCAGTATCCGAACATCAGCAACAGATGCTGCATTTGAAGTCGTTCTCGGTCGACTGTCCTGAATTGTTAACAAGAGCCATCTCCATATTAATGATGTTTTTAAGGGCATTTTAAATAAACGCTTTTGTACTTTCCGATAATGTTGGGTCATGCAGTTCACTCTTCGGTGTTAGTTTAATATAATCCAAGGCAGATATGGTACGTACGTAATTTGCCGTATTTTATCTCAAATGGCGGCATTTCAGTACAGATTTGTCACATCCCTAGTTGCATGCAGGAATGTAACAGGTGGAGCTATTTTCCTGTAGGTAGTATGATCATTGGTTGACAGAGAAGCTGAGATTATGATGAGGAAATTAAAATAATTTCTTGTTAAGAATTTGGATGAACGTTTTATTTTGAAAAGTTTTAAAATAACATGGAAACGTTGTGAATTGCAGTCACAAGTCACATTTTAAATATTATGCAATAGGCAGTTTTAATCTTCTCTATATCATTCTCTCACATTGCTAAGAGAAGACAGAGATGATCTACATATGATATTTGTGTGTTCGTGCACTGTAATTTAAATTCTGTGTGATTTACAGATGATATTTGTTTCCAGGTCCTGTGGTGTCAGAGATAAACTGTTCTTCCTCTGTGACATGACAGCATAACAGAGGATGTGTGACCGTACAGACGGGCATATTTTCATCTGAAGCCTCACAGAAAACTGCATTTCTATATTTATTCAAGGTGACAAACAAGACCGGAAAAAATTTTTTTGGTTAGATGCAATAAATACACAATACGACACACGACACACTCCAGCATCTCCACTATCTCAGCTGAGGGTTCGTGTTGGCACTTAAAACACTGAATAAACTCGAGCTTCCCTCGCTCCCGTCTCAGCTGGTCCCCCTGGCTCGATGTCGAGCAGCGACAACTGGCCCGCTCTGCTAAGTGCCAACAAAAATGACAAATAAATGAGATTTTTACACAATACAACATAAATTATTGATGACTATCACAAGGTCAGTGCATGACCATACAGCCGATTATTCTTGCACCTGCGCTTAGTCTTTTATTCAAAAGTTGGACTGTCCGATGGTGCTAATAAAACGACAGCCCCGTGAAATTAATGGAGGCATTATTAAATGTCGCCATGCAGTCAGCCCACTAAGCCAAGAGGACATACACTGCAAAGGGGAGATAGAACAACACTTCTTTGGACTACACTGGAATTCAGCCTGTTTGCAGCAGTTTAAACTTTACTACAATATGCATTCTATGTGGGTTAGACTTCTTTAATGCACAAACTCAGAGTGTTACTTCTTTCTTACTGTCATTTGGCCTCTAAACTCCATCGCCATCTGCTACCAAAATCTGGAGGCTTGAATCTTGGGGCTCAAAGTTATGCAGAAATGCTAATGTTTGTGTCTGTGTCACCAGAGGACCAAACCATTCAGTCAAGCTTCATCACATTTTAGAGTCAAGGACTCTACTCAGTGCAAGTAACAAGACTAAAGTCTTTTTCAGACAGCACAAATCTGTTTTTTTAGCAGATCAACATCGTATCGAGATTGAGAATTTGAGAAAATCTGGACAATGCAAAACATGAAATACGACTTCTACAAATTGGATCCAACACACATTGGGAAGTGGTTTGAAAACCTGATTCCAGTTGTGTTTTTGTGTCTTTTGAGTGTGTCGCAATGTGGTAAATGATGAAAACATCAAATCCAGAGTAACAGAAGTGCACAGAAACCACAGAAACTCATACAGATAGGGTTGGTGATGGTCCAATCTGATCACTTGCAAATGACAGTCCAGATAGTCTGCAATCAGACCTAACGAACAAATCTGTACAAAGTTAACGGTTCGTGAGGGTATAGCTTCACACAGCAGCGCTTTCAGTTTAATCTGCTGATGTTTACCAGATATAAAGTTTTCCCCGTGCACCATCTCAGTGTGCACACCGTACAACTGAGGCTGATGGTGATATCATTAATCTTGAAGGCATTATCATAAAACAAGTACTGGAAAGTACAAGAATGTCTGTTGTAGCTGAATCTCATGGTGATGCTGGAGAAAAGTCAGTAGGATTCATTCTCTGGAGACAATGAATGCCTGTACAAAATTTCATTGGGTATCCATCCATCTGGACAAAAGTGGCGGACCGAAAGACTGACCAACAATAGCAGTCCTTGAGCCAAGCATCTAACAATGCCTACTCGTCTAGGTTTGTGAGCAAAGGCAGACTAATCTGCAGAGAATGTCTGCTATAACAGAACATATCTTCTTTCTTACTGTCAGTTGGCCTCTAAACTCCATCGCCATCTGCTAACGAAATCTGGAGGCTTAAATCTTGATGCTCAAAGTTATGCAGTGGCTACAGACAAGACAATAATTCATAAGTTGCAAGTTGCAAAAAAACAAACAAAGCAAACAATGATGCCAACCATTCACTCATTCTTTCACCAGATTTCACTCCAGGATTCATCTCAGTGGGAAAACAAACTGGTAGATGTAAATGACTGTGCTGCAGCAGATATAATACAAATCACTTCTTCTACTATATATTAAAACATAAATATCTTTCCCTATAATAAAGCGGTGCTTAAACAGACTACTAAGATGACATGCACAACAAAAATACATCTGCATTTTTAAGTCCAAAGAGGGAATTAAAAAGAAAACATCAAAATAGTTTCTAACCCATAAGCATTAGTAGAAGCCATTAAGAGCTTCCATTCCCCTGTGTGAGATCAAAGAGAAGTACAGTTTTAGATCAATAAAGCAAAATGTGAGAAACCATGTGAACTACAGTGTGTTCATTGTGCAAATATCTTCTTGCAGGAAGACGGAATACATTTGGGAAGAGCAGTGAGTGATAATGAATTGTGAAAAGTGGTGCGTTTGAAGCTCCGGCTCACTTTAAATGAGGAGGAAAACAGAAATCAAAACATTTTGCCTGGAAGCTTAGGGAAATTGCATTGCTCATTTGTGTTTGTCAGCCTGTGCTACAGTCCACAGATATATCAGGGTGGCTTAAAACACTAATGCTACACCAAAGGGTGGGAGACTTGACCTAATTCTGGTCTCCTACTCTCATGCAGGCGTTCATCATTTGGAATTCAAAAGGAGTTCTGTAGCATCGGATCCTTCCTGCACATTAAATGTGGAGTAAAGCAAAAGAAAAAGCTACATACGTGAAACTGAGTCTCGATATCGTAACATTGCAAACTGCGAGAGACAAGAGGGCTGAATTTCAAAGGCCTTTAATCCTGGATGCAATTTCCATCTGTTAGTCCATGCAAACAGCCAAAGCCTCCAGTCAAGGTGACTCTGTCTGGCTTCTGTCAGACAAAAACTTTCAAACAGAACTCAGGTCAGCCGGTTCCATCATGGTGTTGCTATCAACAAAAGTATTTTATCCATTAATCCTCCATGACCAACTCCCAATATCGGTGTCCTGACACAGCGTTCTATGGTAGAATATAATACATAATCCCAATAATTCCACCCTGTTAGTTAATGTTAGCCGGGCTGCTCCAGCTGTAAACTCAGAGTTTGTAGGCATTACTGCGAAGAGGTGTTCAGCCCTGGTGTCATGCCAGAACCAGAGTTGGGCAAGCGGGTAATGTAGAGAGAAAAGAAGGAGAGGAGAAAAGTCCAAAAAGCCAATGAGAAAGGAGCAAGAGGCAGCCGGACAAGAATAAATCTGGGATTGACTTCCAGTTGTTGGCGAGAGCTCTGTGTTTGACTGCTCGCAGGGTTGTCGACTCGCTAGTTAAGTAATGTAATCATAACCTGTCCACCTTTATATTTAGGACAGTGCCATTGCACTGAGGGCTGTAAATCACAAGCAATATTTCTACGCTGTCGCTTTAACTCCAACACTGGACACCTGTCCAAGTAGTTCTGTTTTACAGATATTGCTGCTGACAGCTAATTTAATGGCATCTCCTTGATGTTTTGCCCTCTGGAATTAACCTGCAGTCCCCTCTGCCTGCTCCTTTTCCACCCCCAACAGAAATGTCCTACGATTGAAATTCATTGCCTGTGACATGCTTGTGTTGGTAGGAAATTTAAACAAAGCAAAGGATTCAGACAGGAATAGGTGAAAACACTCAAAGTCAAGGAAAAAAGGAAATGTCTCAAAACTTCTTTGGCCAAAAGAAACTTTGGTTGGTTGGTTGGTTGGTTGAGAGTTGCCCTTTTTGTTGACAGAGAATTTTAACTTTAGTACTGTAGCTAGTTTATGCAGGGCTCTATCTGCCAATAAACAATTAGGAAATATTAAAAAGGTGAACTATAGTTTTATGTTTTCCCTTTTCCCCTGCACCATGCTAGGGTCATAACAGGAGCTATAAAGCAGAATATTTTGTGTCTAGCATCCCATTCTTGCTATTCCACCAGCATGAGACGCATGCAGCAATGAACCTTCATAAAAAGCAAATAAACATTGATTTAAGCAACGCAGGTTTCAAATTTATTCGGCAATCAGCATAGCAAATATTTTAGGAGGCATTCAAACAGGCCTCAAAGATACACAAATGAGTTTTGGTGAGAAAAAGTGAACATATTTGTTTACAAAAACACTCCACGGGATACTTTAAATCATCATCAACACTGAACTGAGGCGCAGATTCATGAATTGAGTAAACTGTAGACGGTGCACGTGATGCACATAATCATGTCTAATCATAATCGAGTTTTCTGCCAGCAGTAATTAGTATTTGCTATGCAAAAACACACATATCGCTCAAATACTGTCCAAAAAACTACTAGTCAGAATGTATTTACTCTTTTTTTGTGTAACCTCCATGTTTAAACCTGTTGCAGGCTTCCTAAGAGTCTTAGACTTTTCTTAGAGTGTCTGCGAGGAGGACAAAGGAGTGTTTTTGAGCCTCTTACCCCCCGTTGACTGGCAGGAATTAAGGCCATATGGCTAAGGGTGGATCACAAGACTGTCAAGTTAAGGAATGCTCACAAAGAAGCGACCAACCAATTACTGTATCTTCATGTGATGTCTCCATTAGTAAAATCACATTATTTTGTATTACGGCTGCATTGCTGATTGAAATTAGAGTGTGTGTGTTTTTAAACTTGGAGGCAGTGTTGTTGCTGTGTTTAACTTTCACTATTCTCACTGTCATTCTCACTGCTGATGGTTCAGTGTTCTCGTCTTGCAGCGTGGCAGGTGCTTTTACACCTGCCACGCCGAAATTGAATCAAACTCTGGCACATCGACACCCTCTGTACAATTCATCTAGGAAGGTGAGAATGCCCTAATCAAACTCGGAGAGATAGTGTTGGAGCACTTCCAAGTGAAGCCTGTAACATTATGAGAGGGGAAAACCAATCAGAGTAAATGCTGCACATCATGGGCTCACTATGTGGACGTTTTGCATCTGCACTGCTGTCGGCGAGCTTCAACCTGCCTCGCTTGTTTTCCTTGTGAAGAAACCAGGAACAGGTCATGATAATGTTCTGTCGCCTCCAGTGTTGCTTGTGCACTTTGTCTGAAAGCAGCACCATTTTTTTTTTAGAACATAAGTATAAATACACGCTGACATTCACACTTGCAGCATCTAGCAGATGCTCTAGCCTGAGAGACTAACAATCCTGCTCAGTATTCACGACTGAGTCCTTTGAAATGAAGTTCATCACAGTGATTAGTTTTTAAAAAACTAGATTAGATTACTGCAGCAAAATGGCCGAGGCCCACTTAATTTTGACCCACCTGATCTGAAATCTATACATTAAGGCACAATCTTAAATAATCAAATGAAATCAAGACAGAAATACAAATGAATTGGAAGCTGGTTGGTGCTGTGGTACTAGGGCCCGGCAACAGTCTGCCAGTTAGACTGAACGCACTTTCACTGACACAGATGATTGGCAGTCACCTCTGATAAATGGAGGTATCATATGTGCATGTAATTTTTTATATTCTAATTGAATCAAATGACAGAGAAAGGGACTTTGAATGGACATTACAGTCTGCAGCGCTCAGCAACTCCCTCCAGCCCTCAATGACCCCACACTGGCACAAAATGAGAGAGCTCAATAAACTAAAGCAGCGAGTAGCTACAGCGAGCACTTTGCTTATAACGGCAGATCTACTGAACAACTAAAAAGTTTGCATCCGCTTCGTAGGTGGTCCGGGAAGTCTGTCAGAGTTTAAAGTAACGTTTCATTCTTGATAGACTGGCTGCATTGTGGACGGGAGGAAGCAGCGCTCGACCCCAACGTTAACAGATGACCTGCTCCAGCTCCAGCCATTAAACATTGTTCTTCCATAGGGCATAGTAAACACACAAAACTACTCCCACCCATCGTTCCACGTTATTAAAAAGGTCCAGTGTGGAAGATTTAAGCGGATTTGAAAATATCAACGGACAAACCAAACACTGTCATGTCTTTTCACACTCTTATACACTTGTTAATTTAGGTTGAAGCGAGTTGGTTGCAATCTGCAACTATCTTCAGATTCCACTACTTCCTACTGCATGAGTAATAGTTTACAATGATTGGCTGATCCATGACTTACAAACTACTGTACGTTCACAGGGTGAACACTGTTTCACGAGCATTTGTCACTATTGTGGATTGTTGCTACGCCTCTACGATCTCTACACAAAATGTCAACCGTGTCTACAAAACACGGGTGGATCATCTTTTAATAATTTTCATTTAAGACACGAAAAGCTATATTTGAGATTTTATGATGTGACATTTTGTGACTATCAGACTGTGTAATCCTGCTGCGTGAATTGGAACTGGGGTTTTATATTTCATTAGAATGAGTTACTCTATTTCTAATATTTATTTTATCGTCTTATTTTAGTGTTTACTCAAACTTTAAAAACTCACACCTACACCTCTTTTCGCACACACACACCAGCCTGCCACTCCGCTTTCTGTTTCTCTTTCACTGCATCACACAGGGACAGCAGTATTTTCACAAAGTCACACGAACAACAAAAAAATCAATTGATTTTTTTTTTCCCTTTCACCCACAATTCTCCAGTGTGCTGTGTGGAGGAGGTTCATTGTTGTTGGGATCTGCACAAACCAGGTGCGTTAACTGTTGCTTTACCTGCTCCGTGCTCTTGTACAATAAAAATCGTATTTGTGTCTTCAACATAATCCCAGATAACGCCTCTCTCTCTCCTCTCTGTGTCTCTGCAGCAGAACATGTGTGATCAGCAGAACGCACAGGAGAACGTGGAGGTATCGTCAATACTACTGACCGTTCTATTTTTAAACTTTTCTCCTTTATGATTTACAAATATAAGAATTTGTATTACCTTCACAATGGTCTGTGATGCCCCAAATACCCTAGATAATATACTGTCTGTTGACTGCTTGTGCTGTACACTCCTGAAGCCCGGTTTGCTCAGAGACTCATTACTTATAAAAGGACTAATGCTCTCGGTTTGGCTTTTGAAAGGCCAAACATCTTCTCCGTGAAAATTACAGGCTAATCTCAAGGTGCTCTTTGCAGCAAACACTGTCATTAAACTGAGAACTGATGAAGAAACACAGATGAAATAGTCTCTCTTAGATATTGTTTGTTGTGTACGTGTGGTGAGGTTTCTTACGCCTGGCATCACAAAGTGAGATTACTCTGTTATCCAGCCATGCTCGGGCTCAACTCGGCTTTTCTGGTATCACGAAGCAGGCTCGCTTTTAACCGGGATGGATCACCATGGCAACCCATGCTTGCATGGCTAACCTGCTCCAGAGCAGGTTCAGTTCAGAGGATCACCGACTGAGTCACTGTACTGACACGGACAAACGTGTTCACCTGCTTTTTAAAATAAAGTCATATCAACATTTAATAGATGAGGAGATCAGAGATGAGACTCACATTCTGGGATTAAAACAAAGCAGATCATTAAACAACCTAACAAGCTGATGGTTGGTAATTATAGCTGCTCGTTAGTGACAGCATAGATAACTGTAGCTCAGACATGACATATGTTGAGCAGTGAATCAATAATGAGTACTGTAGGTATAAGTGCAACCACCGTCACAGCTTTGACTGTTTTCTCCTTCTTTAGCAGCAGAAACATCCAAACCACAAAATGTCACTCTGCCAACAGTAACTGAAAAGGTAATAATGCCCATATTGCTTTACAGCCTTATATTCTTATTTCAGCTTGACTTATTTAAATATCACTCACTGTTTCTACAACTACTTGTTAACAGTTTGATATCACATCACTCTGCACGCTCACGAACTCTGCATCACGATCACTAATGTTACCAAAGAAGTTTAACTTGTTTTGTGATACAGGTCTTTGTTGGAAGCTTCTTGGAAAAAGGGCAAACACTCTTTAAAAAGACTTGGCAGGTCATTGGATGAACCGTCTGTCTATCACAATTTATCATGGCCGGACATCGTTGAACCATATAATCAATCACAAAAGCCAGTTGGGATAAGAAGAGCAAAAACATCTTTTCCATCGAGTGAATACTTTAGTGTTATTCTTTGTTCGGCTGCCTCAGAAGCTTTCCAAAAACATTTGAATGTGTCCAAAAAAAGTCATTTTTTTTTCCAGACAAACTTCTTAATCCTGCATAGTTAAATCCCCAATATCACTTCCAACTGTTTATTTATTCCTTATTATGCTCACAGCAGTAAAATGTTCTAAAAAAGCACCACTTATCACCCCTTTGTGCTCTCTATTAACTCCACAAAACAGATCAGTTCTAGTCAAAATATCCGAATCAATAACCAGAAGACACACTGTATCAGTAGAGTATAGTGCCTTCACACTATTTGAATGCATCTGTGCCATTACGTAACGTAGCTGTAATGAATTTCACTTCAGGGCCCGGCTGGTGTCGTCTCTCTTCCGCCACTGTCTGTTCTCTTTGGCTGCTTCTAAGGATTAACTTTAGGGCCTGACGTAAGCTTTGATCAAACTCCTTCAGTACGCTGGCTGGAGATGTGAATACAAATTAACAGCCTTGCCCTTCTTCAGTAACAGTTCGCTGTGTCTAAGCATTTTCTTCTTCTTCATTAATATGCCTCATCTACTGCGTTTTCCCACGACAACGCAACTTCTCTAATGTAAGCAAATCACTTAGTGTTGGACTACAGTTACAGGTCAGACCTGAAGCAGGCCTGACTACAAGTCCCTGCTGTTTTTTTGCTGATCCCAAACTCTTTCTGGGGAAAATCATTAGTGTATGTCTTCTGCAGCGTCAACAGGCCGTGCACCAATTAAGCTACATCCACTGTAAATGAGAGGACAGTCAACATTACTCTTATTAGCAATGGTAGTTTTTCCTCTCAGAGCAGAGATATAGGTCTTTGTGCAGGTTAATGCTACAAAAACACTCAGTTAAGTGGCTGTGCACTGCATGCCACACTCAAAAACAGCTTTGTATCATTACAAATGTATCTGTAACAGATCAAGGACCCCTATACACACACAGTATGTTGTGTTTAGCATCTGTGAGGAAGTGCTGACTGCATCATTGTTTACTGGGCTGACCTCTCTTGCACACAGATTTCTTTATTTAACTTTTAGTCACAATATCAAAGAGACACAGGATTGTTGTCAATAAGCGCTAAGCTTTCTAAAACTTCAATGTATAACGCAGAGAAAACATAACCTGTTTGAGTCCTCTCTGTAGGCCATGTGGGCTGGTGCTTAAGAGGAGGCACACCTCAACAGGTGACCTTTTATGGGTAGGCGGGTACTTTGATTTCATTGGATGTTGAATGTGTCAATTAATTAAGTAAAATATTGCATGTTGCACATATAATTGCTTTATTCTGAATGTAATATATTCTTGTTTATATGTTGGAGAATCCAAAAAGACTTTGTTGGTGCAAGAACATTAAGAGATTGATGGATTTTTATTGTTAATGTTGTCGACTCTGATAGGCCGGTTTGAACTGGAGAGGCGGGCTCTCTCAGAGTGTGTGTGATGAGAATGGGGCTGGTTTTAGTTTTTGGGTTTTTGGATGCTATGTGAAGAGCAGCACCCTAACTGAGACTTTAAGAAGGGAACAACAGATTGAATCAATTTTTCTTTTGTTTGGTGACAAATAAAAGTCAACCCGTTCTTCCTGCACACCTCCGGATCAGCGTTGCCCTGCACCGTCTCAGCATCTTGCTGACTTTCTCGATTTAACCTGTGACTTCTGGGACTTACAAAATGTACTCTGCCATTAAAGCCGAGTAAAAACATCTGTTTGGCATGTTTTGGCATTGATCCAAATAAAAAGTTAACCAGTAGTTGTTACTACAGCCTGACATGGAGGGCGGCCAGTTCTCTCCCGTTCAGAGTCACCGTTTTCTACATAAAGAATCCGCGGCGGTCTAAACACGGCACGACGGTGCTGCTACATGTTCAAGTTACTGTATAATGCTGAGACTTCTGCATCGAGCCTCTATATTAAGTATACTGATCTGGCTCGGATTTGTGAAAACGGGCCTCATGACTCAGCAAAAAAATCATAGATATGTCATGCTAAAATTACACGATGTCAGGTGATTTCTCCCTACAGCACGATATAATGACCATAATGACCCACAGGAGTATTGTGGAACTATTTTCCTGCTCCGCTGAGCTTTCAGGCAGGACGAGCAGGTTTATACTCGCAGGACATGTGAAGGTTTGATAGAAAATGAATCAATCGCAGTTATTCTTCATACGTTTGAACGCACAAATATAAAATATAGTATTTATCTTAACAGGCGGAGCTCTTGTACAGCTGCTAACATGCCGACACGTCTGCCCTTGAACCTGTAATTTAGCAGCAGTCACATTTAAGGCAACATTTAAACAATGAAGCCTGTCTGCTGAGCAGTCGACATCTGGCAGAAACCGGAGGGAACACTCGCTTTGAAATATATCTCTCCAATTAGTCACCATCTGTCTCCTCAGACCTGACTTGTGTTTGCCAACCACAATCGATAAACAAACGGTCTGATCGAGGTTTGACTAAGGAAGAGGAAGAGGCCGAGGGAGCTACAGCCGCCATCTTCAGCCAGCCTTCTCGCCGTTCCCGGGGATCGCACGTGGGTGCAGCCATGCTCGTAGATGTGCTGCTGCTTATTAGGCAGTAATGTATGGCTGTCATTGCTCCGACAAGGTCACGGCATCAGGTCTCACAGGAGAAGGGGACACCCGTGAAACCACAGCACTAAGACACAAAGCCAGCTATCCTAGTTTGTCTCCATTTAGACATGGCAGCTATCATTTTCATTTTCTATATTCCTCACATGTAAAAGCAGAGGTTTCTCTCCGACAGCTGTGTAGATGTGACTAGATTTTAGATTGTAGTGAATTAGCATCGACGCCTCGTGTGTCTGCATTGTTTCTCAGCTGGACGAGAGCGACCTGACCTTCTGATAGAAAGATTAAGTTCATGTCAGCAATACGCTAAGTAAGTTGTTACTTGACACCCTGAAACCAGCCGTAGAGACTAGCAGACTGATCCATCTGCCTCACCCTGTAGGGGTGACGGAGAGTCATGGATACTGGCATGGGCGCAGGGCTGGAACAACTGCACATACAGCTGTTTGTTAGAGAGAATAGAGTGATTTGAAAAATGTATTTTCTCACTTCTTCTTCTGCTTATTTCACATTGTCACCCTCCCTTTGGAGATTTCTTTAAAAGACTTTTCATTTATTGGTGAAATAAAGACTTCTCTATCTGCTTTTTTTTTCACTGCAACCACAAAGCTTTATGTCATTACCGACTTTTGGAGCCACTTTCATTGGAGAAGAGTCTGCAACACTGCGAACAAGCACTTGGCTGTCCGAGGATGGTAAAGGGCGAAGGATTCAGGGAGCTAGTTATAGTGAGTTACCGAAATAGAAATCAAGTACTATGTGCTATCGTGAGTTACTATGACTAAACACACTGAAAAAAAGGATGGACTAACCAACTTCACGACTATGCGTCCCTTCATCAGTGCTCCTCACTCAGATCGTCTCCTATTATTCATCAGTTTGTGTCTTTGGGTTGATGGGCGTTAAATGAAGTGTTTATGGTGCTGTTAGACTGTAACTAGACTGTCCTGTTAGTATGTGATGCTGCAAGCGAGGCAATGTTTTTGAAAGACTAAACACAAATATGGATTGAACCAAACTATTTAATCATAAAAACATGTTGTGAATCTCAAGAAATTTTTACTTTTGAACTTCACACTTTGGTGTTATTGGACATATTTGGATCACATGAGTCCGAAACAAACAGCCACCACTGCAATCTAATTCTACAAATTGCTTTTTCTTTATTATACTTTAATGTTTTTTCATTTGCAACTGTGCAGACAAACAAGTTGAAACAGCTGCTCATCATTGTTGATTTAGAATTTAAATGTCAGTGTTGTTCATTTATTTTTGAGCCTTCAAACTTTGCTCACAATTAAGATTGCAGTCCTTTGTCTGTGCACTGCAGGTTGTTTCAGTCCAGCACTGCTGCCACCCAGCAGCAGGAGGATCATGTGTCATATACTGTGCCACAAAGGCCAGACACAAACATAATCAATCAGTTTGTCTATTGCATGCATTTTCTACTACCTCCCTCGAACAGACCCATATGCTGTCTCGTCTTTGGCTCCTGCTCCTGGATTTGCTGCATCAGGATTGGGGTGTGAAGCTCAGATCTTGGGGCTGAATTTAGTGTAGCACAGCTTAGGGTTATGGTAAGGTATCTTATGGCCCTATCCAATGAATGTTTAATGGGTCTGGAGAAGTCGGCATGGAGGAAGCTGACTGTGCTGCATCAGTAGGCCAGGCTGTAAAATGAGACAGGAGAGGAAGCCAGCCAGCTCAGGATGGAGGGAGAGGAGAGGAGGGGAAGGAGAGTGGAGTGCAGTAACAGGACAGCAACCAAGATGTATGTTAGCAGGAAGCCATTACCAAAAACCACACTGCTGCACTAAAAAGCCTCCAAATGAAAATATGTGTATGAATTGCATGATTCAGAAATGCTACATTCAAAACCTGCTCTGTAGAAAAGGACGACACAGGATGAACTTCAACTTCTTCAACTGCAAGAGAGGCACGCTGCTCTGTCTGGGAAATTAAATATACTTTATCCACTCATCCATCTAACTGCTTCCTCTGCCTAACAGTGCCGGCGCACGGCACTGCATGTGTCCGAGTCTGTAAAACCGGCAGCAGGTGAGCGGTAAAGAAGCGGCGGGATATCTGAGCAGATAAGAAATAAAATGTCAACTCGGGGCGAGGCCTTACTTTGAATTTAACTGCGAACTGGAGGCAGGGTCCTTCACCACTGTCTATAAAGTCTGAATACAACAAAGGGTTAATTGCAAAGTCATAATAGTGAAGTTACAAATGATGAGACTCGTGACAGACCACAGAGCTGCCAAGCAGTGATCTGCAAGATCTCAGGATTGTTGAACGGGGAAAACCGGAGAGTCTCTCCGTCCAAACTCTGCATCATCCACGGCTATTTTTATGGAACACTGAGATGTGGCCACACCAGGCATCCCCGATTCATCGTGTTAAACTGGACATATCTAAAGCCCGATGTGATGCACAGAGTTAAACTGTAAGTGCAGGAAGAAGCTTCACTTAAATTCCTTCTGCACCTGAACTCCACTGTGAAGCTTCCTCTGCCGATCAGTGACTGCGTTACTGTGTCCATCTGCCTATCTATATGCCCGATTGCAAGTCCAACGCAGCTGTGAATGATGTGCTAATTAGGCTTGTAGTCTGTGGGACACCAGAAAAATGAATCCACCTCTTAAAAAAAACCTAAAACTTAAAGAGGCGAGTTGTCGAGACGAGTTAGCAGCAAAGCTTTTCAATGTATGTGTGCCCTCATCTACATGTTTGGATCTGATTTGTTGAATCAAACCTTCAAAATAAAACAAAATTGGCCACAGCTAATCTCATAAGTCACCTCTCACCTGTAATTAAAGTGACGCAATGCAATTTGCACCTGAAGCGGAGAGCTGAAAAAACACATCCCACGGAAATACATGTTTGCATTCATGCCGGCGTTGTGTGTTTTAATCATTTACTAAGCCCAATTTCAACATGTAAGCTGTTATTACAAAGTGCTGTTTAATGAGACCGGTCTTTACACCAACGCTGAATACCACAAGGAGCGAAAAGCATCTCTAATCAGGTCAGCTTGTCCATTATACGAAGCACAAATGCAGACTATGAATGAACAGTGTAGCTACTTTATGAAGCCATGCCATCAAGCCAGGGGCAGTCGGAGTAAAGAGAGCATCTCTGGGAAATCCAATGGACATGGCACAACAGCAGAACCCCTGCAGACTAATATAATCAACTGCAACATCTCCACTGGTTGGTCTTGTAAAGATTACACAGAAAAACACGATTACAATCAGTTTAAATGATTAAAACAAACAAATCATTGTGCCAGAGGCAATGTGATGCTGCAGAGCAACTATGGGGGCGTTTTTATATTTCACGTTCAAATAAATTATAAAAGCATCCAGTTAATTAACAAAGCACCAGTTAATATAGCCTACGCGTCCATCCCTGCATATCCAAACTGTGTTATCACTTGGCAAAACTCGATATGCACGCAGTGAAGCTGGCACACGACCGCTGACAACAAAGACTCAGAGTCGGTGAGGCAGGTAAAACACCTCGCTCCGTCCCGCCTACGTGACACGTCGTGTCTGTGCCCGGTGGATTTTGGCCGATGTTTCCCTTCTGTTCCTCAGCAACGCGTTGCAGCTCCTCCTGGGGGATCCCGAGGCCAGTCCAGATGGGCTATGTAGTCCCTCCAGCAAGTTCTAGGTCTACCCTTGGGTCACCTACCAGTTGGACATGTCCAGAACAGCTTCAAAAGGAAGTGAGCATCCCAATCAGATGCCTGAACCACCTCAGCTGGCTCCATTCGATGCGAAGGAGCAGTGGCTGAACCACCCGCGAAGGAGGTGACTGCTTGTATCCACGATCTCATTCTTTCAGTCACTACCTAAAGCTCACGACGATAGGTGAGGGTTGGAACGTAGATGGACTTTGACTTCCAGCTCAGCTCATCTCTCTGATTCCACATTATGAAGGAACAAAACTAAAATAGAAACTTCAGTAAACTCCACAGAGGCGCCATAAGTCATCTAAACAACTGGGCACTTTTTTGTCTATGTGCCCGTTCTGTGTACCCTGACCGCAGCAGAAGGACTACAGCAATTACTAGCTGGACTGCTTTAAGATGAGTCAGCAAAAGGACACTGGTACATCATATTCAGAACAAATACCAGAGAGCAGTACTTCCTGAAGTGCTGCGCTGCAAGTGTATCTCCAATTCGTGATCAAGATACCCCACACACACAGGCATGCACATTTATAACTACTACCACCATCTATTTCAGCCCCTCACGGACCTGAGGAGTAGCTGTGAGGGAGTATGCTTCATATAAAACCGGGCGGTTGCTTTTATGTGAGCCAAGAGACGACTAGAAGAGATAGTGTCTTCATCCATGCTGAACTATATCAGCCGACCCGAACGTTATACTCTGCTAGCTCTCTGCTCCTTTCAGGAGTGATATATAATTGAGGTTACACAGGAAGGCGATACCAGATAAGCAACCCCGTCCTCCTCCCCCGCATAGAATTAAGTGACAACCCCGGGGACGCAGAGTGATCGCGGCTGCTAACTGAAAGCCTGAAGCAAAATCAGCTGTTGTGTACAGATTCTGAGCGAGGGTGTGAATTCAAGGTTAGTCACAGTATCTAATTTTATCTATGATTCCGACACCTGCAGTGACAGGTAAAGCTGTCTTAAACACCACAGCGTTCCTGATCGTGTTGTAAACATCAGGTCAGGTGTGTGTGTGTGTGTGTGTGTGTGTGTTTCTGGGTTAACTGCACTGAAATAGAAACACACTGACCTCGGTATAACACCCTGAAAACACTCGGCGGACTGCTCATGTATAATTGACAGGGATGTGCAAACAATCTCAAACTACACATGAAGCATCTCTTGCCGACAATCTTTCCCGTCAGTCCAACCCCAAAAGACCAGCTCACTGGACCAAGATGGAGGCTTGCTGGGAGCTCGGGGGGTGGGGGTTGGCTTGACAGCAGCCGTCAGTCAGTCAGTCAGCGCTCCTTGGCCCAAATACCAGCATGATTGACATCTAAAGGTTGGTGACTTTTATGAAGTGTGCTGTTTGCCCCACGGCAACAGGGGTGCTACTTTTCATTAAGCTCAGAGGGAGTGAGCCATCCGACCGTCCACGGCAGCTCATACAGCGCAGACGTACATGACCTATGGATACCGAGTGAAGCAGATGTTTGAAATCTCAACATTTCCATGTACATCACAGGAAAATGTGTTTCTGTTGCATTTAAATGAAGCAACACGACCAACCTGTCTTCTCCTGGTGAAACTGTCCAGCTTCAATGGAGCTCTACGTGAAGTTGACAGTGGAAATGGTAAAGTCTAAAAATAACAACCAATAACAGCCAACTTTTAAAAATATTGTGTTTTTTTTTTTTTGGGAGGGGGTTTAGTGTCTGCTCAGTGTGCAAGATGCTTTGAGCTGATTTTTTAACAGGATGTGTGACCTCAATCCAGTAAGTTCAATGTTAGAGTTAGAGAAACATTTTATCTGAAGCCAAGAGGCTCAGTGTCGGTGAACTCACTCCGACTTAGGTTTAAACTCACAATGCACACTCACACTTTATAATGACCATAAATAATACAACAGAAATGACTGATTATTTCTTTACTGCAACTATTAGCAATGCTAGAATTTGTTATTTTGTCAATAGTTCATGCGTTATGTCATATATATGACCTATTTTAAGTTCTATAACTTAAATTACACTACATGTTTCCGTCATGTATGTGAGGTAAGTTTCAGTGTGGACTTTGCGTGTTCTCCCAGTGTCTGCATTAACAGGTTAACTGCTGACTCTAAATTTCTTGTATGTGTGAACGTGAGCGTGTCAAGCGATGAACTGGCGACTTGTCCAGGGTGTACCCGGCATTGTCAGCTAGAATCAGCTCCATAAGCGATTATTGAAATTGGATGATCTATTCTTAAACCTAACCAAGAAGTTCTGTTGCCTGAACTTAACACTGACACATTCAGTTATCCAGTCATTAACAGCGCTGATTGGCATCCCGGTGAAAACTAAATGTGTCTCAGGCCACACAGGAAAACCCAACACGCTGCTCTGTTACTGGAAAAACACCCACAGGATTTAAATCCACGCTGTGAATGAGACATGAGTCTCCCTTTTCTTGGTCAGCAGCTTTTGTTTTTGCCAAGCAGCCACCCACTTACAGGGAGAACACTCATTAAGTGATCATAGTGTACGGATCATCAAAAAAAACAAGGATACCGGCAAAGTTTCTGGGAGTATAATTAATTAGGCACCCGGTGCTCCTTGCCAGATCCGTTTACAGACACACACACACAGTTTATCCAAAAATACACATGCGCTGAGTTTGGAGACAGCATCACTGAATCATAAAAGTTCAGGAGGTTTCTGGCCAACCGACTCAAACAAACACGAGGCATTAATGACGTGCACGGTGAAGGATTCACATTGTAATCTTAGCAAAAATATATCGAGGTGTAAATACAGATATGGCGCGTTTAAGATCATTCGCCTGCAGAGTGCAACTGCAGCACACATGGAAACAGGAAGTCATTAGGTAGTCATGCATCGACAGATTCACAAATGTAATCCAGCTTCATCCAGTTTGTGGAGGCAATGCAGATATAAAGAGAGATATAAAGCGGATAAAACAAGATTAAAAACAGCTACCGCCGTCCAATCAGCTGCTCTCTATATGTACTTAGCTTCAAATGAGCCTTTACACCAGGGGTCTCCAAACTACGGCCCCCGGGCCACATCCGGCCCGCCTAAACAATTGGAGTGGCCCACTTAACGATCCCAAACAATCCCTCTATTTTTCAAAATAGCATTTTCCTATTATAAAATATCCAAACTTAATGATTAAGCTTGGCTCGACGGCGCTGGCTGGCCTCCGCGGGCGCATTTCCTCCACGGCGGTGCGCCGCAACCGGCTCTGGGTCGGCTTGGAAAGGCTCGGGGGGGAAGGTGGCTCACGGCTCCGGCTCGCTACGCCCTCTCCGCGACTGCCAAATCGCAACTTATCGCAACTTTCACTTCCTCCCGCAACAAAATCGCAACAAAAATGTAAAAAGCACCGCAACTTTCGCCGCGATTTTTTTGAAAACCTCATGCAACATCAGGGATTTTAGGCCGCAACTATTTCAAAAAAGGCCCCACAAAATCCTGGTGGGACTGATATCATTTCCAGTTATAGACTGACCCCCCATCACTGAAAGGCAAGTTTATGTGGCCCGCACAGAAAATAGTTTGGGGACCCCTGCTCTACACTATTTCTCTCTCTGCAACTCTAAACATGGCGGAGTAGCTACTGAGCCACGCGACACACTGAAGCCGGGTTCAGCACTGAAACAACGTCGAACAGAGCAAAACTTCTGAGCTCCCAAAGCTTTCAAGTCTTAAGTTGTGTCGCAGACAGCCTGTAACAATATCGATCCATCATCGAGCTTGAACAGTTAGCGGTCTCTGTAGTGAGGCACACATCAGAAATAAACTTCATGCACTCAGCTCTTCTGTCCGGAGTCTGGGGACCGGTGTGCTGATTTGTGCCGGTCCTTTGACATAAATTAGGATTAGCAGTCTCCACTGGGGGGGTTGTGTGTATCGCCTCGTATATCATCTCTTATATAAAGAGTGTTGATGTGTGGCGAATATGTTTCACTCAACACACCTCGTTTTGAATCCCTGCACACGCCAGCTGACGTGCATATGTGTCACCGTGGTTACCGATAAACACGGCCTATACATCGCTGATAGCCGACAGATCGGGGGGAACGGGTTTCTTAACAGTTTGATGATCAGCAGATGGAATTAACAGCAGTTTATCTTTTAATTTCATCCTTGCCTGCTCTGACACCACAAACAAAGCACATCAGCGGCTGCACACCGAGACTCTCTTCTTTGGCAGTCTCACTCTGCTTGTTTTGGTCGGCTCCCGGCAGCTTGATCGACAGTTTCATACCAGCTCAAACGAACCGAAATAACGGGCAAACACGGCGGCGGACAACAGGATCAAACCAAACCGTTTAGATGTGAAAGCCGGCGTTCGATGCTAAAACTCGCTTGTTTCTATCCACTGTACTCTGAACAACATGCCCCCTCTTGGCATGTGGTAGCACACGCATTTATCGAGCAACCGAGTGGCATTTATCTCACAGCTTAGTCATAATTAGTCCAACTTAGTCTGGGGCAGAAAGCCTGTTAGTGGGCATATGTTCAGATCCTGGTTAAAGACATGTTTCCCCCCAAGGGGATGCTTGCATGTTGACATGTGTGTATGTTGTGTGTGTGTGTGTGTGTGTGGCGTGGGTAAGGGCAACAAGTGGGTGTGTCTGGCAGCAGACGGTTGCTGTGGAGCTCGCCCCAAGCCTCCATTAACACAACCCACCATGTTCCCTTCCCTCGGCTACCCGGCCATGCTGAGAGAGGCCACTTGAAACCTGGAGGGAGGCGAGTTCATCCGAGTGTACGGAAGAGGAAGACGACAGGACGGAGCGGGGGAGAGAAGAGAGAGAGACGGGAAGAGGAGGGAGGGAGGGGAAGGGAGGCGAGGACCTGAGTCACGCGGGAAAAGTGAGAGGCGGGAGAGAGAGAGGGGGGAGGATGAAACGAGGTGAGGAAGAGAGGAAACCGGAGACGGGGAGGGGGGAGACAGAGAGAGAAAGAGAGGCAGGCTGGCTCACGTCCAGGGTTATCACTGGCAAAAGTCGAGGCATTTGCCAGCTGCCAGCTGGAGACAGCAGCACTCAGCCAGAAGGATGCTGCCCTGCGCAGCTTCTGTCGGGGCTGGTGTGTTTCGTCTGGGTTTGTGTGTGTGTGTGCACAGCGTGGATGCTGCGGAGCTCCATCAATGTGTTAAAGCACAGGGCAAGGACCATATGCAGAAATCAGCTGCACTGACTGAAGGGACGGCGTTAAAAAAACAGAAAAAAAAAGCGCGGTCACGGTCGCTCCTTCCTCTGCCATCCAGAAATCAGTACATGCACATTTCTGCCAAATCGCCCACAGCCCCGAACGTAGACGAGACGAGGGAAGCCGCTTAAAAACATCTCCCTAAATCTCTCTCCTTTGGCAGACGATGCTTAAGTGTATCCTCTTTAGGCAGGACATTGCATAACTGTTTTGCCGTGTAGCCAACGGAGCACGCCAGAAGCACGTCAACAAACATGAACGGAGACAAACTCGCAAGATCCCGCGTCAGAAGTTTGCGGCAAGGCTTCGTCAAGCGCTCCTCTTTTTCCCTTCTTTCATCATCTAATCAGCGATGCCGAGGCGCTAGACGTCGCCACTTCTTCTTCCCTCTCTCCTGAAGATGAGTGGCAGAGGGAGGGAAGGAAAGAGGACGGATGGACGGAGAGAGAGGGGGGGGGGGGGGCGAAAGTAGCAGGGAACTCTGTTTTTTTTTTTAGGCTGCTGCAGCTTGACTTGCTCACCACGTGTCACTTTGGTCATCATACAGACCGGCGAATAGACGAAAGGATGAGGTCATTTATAATTAGAGCTGGAACGTTAGTTGGCTCGATAATCTATCGATTATAGAATCAAATTAAGGTTTAATTTTGATGTTTTTGAGGCAAAGATCCCCCAAAATTCACAGACAGTACTCTGAATTTTTTGATCGGGCGACCAAAGTTTGAGATTTTGGTCATTTTGATTGGTGTTTTTCACTATTTAATGATATTTTACATGATTATTATGAATATAATCTCTTTTGCAGCTCTATTTATAATATCTATCTATTCGGACCCCGCCACACTGACAGATCCTCTGACAACCCTAAACCCTCAGGAGGAGGGTCACACTCTGCAGCAGAGGTCAGAGGTCACCTGCAGGTTGTTGCACCTCTCACCTTTGAAGCCACAAGAGACACGACGCATGACAACAAAACAGCTCTGTGAAGTCATCGCACATGTGATCAAAGTTACATCACACACGACTTGAGAGCAGCCTCTCGGGAACTGTTTCCAATTCACCTTTAATGCAGGTGCTGCCGCTCATGCAGAGCTCCCTCTGACGGACACAGCTGGCATTGCAAGCCCTCAGCTTTCAGCATGAACAAGAGGTTAATCCACTCATAGCATTTTAATGACACCGGAGTAATCACATTTTGCCATTTTTCACGTTTCAACAAACGTTGGTCAAGCCAAGTGTGCAGCTCATGGGTCAAAGCCGGCTCCAGCTCCTCCAAGCCGCGTCCTGCAGCTCCAAGCCGTGCAAACTCACACATCTTTGGGGAGGAGGAGGGGAGGGGGGATATGTCAGCCCAGATAGGCTGCAGGATGGATCACACTGAAGCTCCGACAGAGCCCATTCCTCACACATCTCCATGATGCATCACAGTGAGAATAAAGCTGCATTTATTCTTTTTTTTTTAAATAAAACAAACAAACAAACACCTTTAACTGAAGGAGTTCCCCTCCTTCTCCATCCTCCATGACACAGAGCTCTGTCACCGGCTCAGCATCAGCACCATCATCATCATCATCATACGCCGGCCCGGCTCTCACTCTCAGGTGATGAACACACGCATGAACTTCATGACGTATAAAGTGTGACATTTTTTTTTTTTTCAAACATGCAAAGTTGAAACACATATTTCTTAGAATAAAAAAATTAAAAAAAAAAAATAAAACATCCTCGTGCAAAGTTGAGCAGGAGGCTGTGCTGGCTGCACGCGCTGCACTTGACTCACCTTGAGCGGCCGTTCCTCGGGTGCTGAATACACTTGCTATCAAAGTGGCCACATACCAAATCATAGTACTATTGCCGACCAGAAATAAACCTCATCATATCTCAAAGTGCCCCTTTCGGTGAATCTCTCATCGCCGAGCGGTCCAGGACAAACTGAATCTTCTTTTTCTTTCTTTCCTTTTTTTTTTTTTTTTTTTTTTTTTTTTTTAACCGAGCCCTGTACACTTTTCCATCGGCGCTGTCCCCTCTCTCTTCCCCTCTCCTCCGCTCTCCTCTCGCATCCTGAGACGGATCACCTGCGCCAATGGGACGAGAGCAGCAGACGAGGCGGTGAAGCCGAGCGGCGAGCTGCTTTTAGATAACCGAGGTCCCGCCTCCGCACCCCGGACTCACTCGCTCTCTGATTGGTCAGCCGCGCTGTCGGTTTCCCCACCACCACCAGCTGAGTGCTGCGTTCATGGGACAAAGGGAAACTCGTACATTCATTATATTAAATTAGATTAAAATTAATTTATCATGCAACAGTCGTAACAGCAGCAGAGCATGTGTAATAAACATGTGCATGCAGAACAAGAACAGACAGAAGGATCCTTCAGCCAATAAACACAATGCCTCAACATGGTTCTCTATTTATTGTATATACTTGTTTTTAAATTTTGCCCTTTACCCTTTTATATTTTATAATTCTTATATATATATAATATATATATCTATATATATTTTTTTTTTTTTTAAATACATTTTATATCGGGCTGCTCCAGGACCAGGGGAAAACTCCTTGAATCCTTGAATCCTGAATCCTAAACAAAAACAAACGAGTGTACATACGTCCAAAACGAGAGCACTGAGAGTAAAGTGGCTATGATGATATAAATAATATTGCATACTTGTAAGTAGTTAAAAAATAGTGGTTAGTTAGTAGTTCAAAAGGAACGAGCTCAGAAGAGAGCAAGCCTATTCTTTATTGGCTTTTAAAAACACTTTTATTCACAATTACAGCAGTAATATCATTATGTTGCTTCCTTATAATGTTTTGTAGTTTAAAAAAATCAAATAAATAATGAAAGAAATAAGGGAAGGGAAATAAAACTGCAACTTTAAATGAAAGAAATAAGGGAAGGGAAATAAAACTGCAACTTTAAATGAGGTTATCTTAAGAATGGGCTAAGAGATGCTTAAATCTGCTCCTACAAAGCTTGTTTATACTATATATCAATGCCTACATCACATTTTATCACAATCCCAACCACAGACGTCACAATTCAACAGGTGGTTTCCCTGTATATGATGAAAATCACTCCTGTGTGAAAGATCATAATACTGTAAAGGTGTGACTGTATGTGTGCTGAAGTCTGAAGAGCAAAACTGCCAACTTTCTAACTTCTGCGTTGTAAAAAAGAAAATAAATAAAATAAAATAAAAAGCATGACGTATTTTCCTACTTTTTACAGGGGGGTAGTGAACGCAGCACCAGGGGGAGCCGTTTCAAGGTGGGTTGGAGTGTGAAGCTGCGGTATCATCCTGCGCAATAGAGAGGAGGAATCCTCTGTGTGTGTGTGTGTGTGTGTGTGTGTGTGTGTGTGTGTGTGTGTGTGTGTGTGTGTGTGTGTGTGCATCCCCACATCACTGACGTGCACACACTCAAATCAGTGTTTAAACATGACACATGTGTTTGTAACACTGTGCATCCTGTGTGTGTGTGTGTATGTGCATGAAACAGTGCTGCCAGGTTGCCATAGTGTTACATAAAAAAAATACTAAAACAGACTAAAAGAATTTCATTACTTGTAGCAAATAACTTATCGGAGCCGAGCCTGACTCATCTTCATTGATGGTGATTCAGTCGAGGACAGATTCAAATTAAACTGACTCAGCCTGCTTTGCTCATAGAGCATCCCATCATGTCTCAGACTTTGTGGTGGAGGAGAATTGGCTCTGAGGACCCCCCACTGCTCCTTCAGGATGAGGCTCCAGTAACAGCCTCCAGCAGGATGACAGATGAATTCATGTGAAGTTATTTTAGGTCATTCTGCTTTAAATTATACCGACGTTGTTCGCTTTTCTCAGTCACGTCCAAAAATGTCTTTCTTTATCTATCGTGTCTTTGGAGATCAGAAACATGTTAGAGCTGAAATCTTCTACAGTTCAACATTACACGTCATGCACGACTGCAATTTTCTGTCTTCATCTTTCTCCATTTATTGCACCACTTTACACCACTTGTACTTACATCACTTGTACTTACTTGTGCTGTAATATCAGGTGCTCTTCTTAAAGACTTGTTTATGTGGTTACATGCAGCACTTTTTTCTGCTGCAGTTAATGATTCTTTTCAAAGCTGAGCGTGCTCTGCATTGATGGAGTTGTCGTAAGATGGAAATACACATACAGCTTAAAACAATGACAACAAAGCTGAACAAAGATGGGTAAACGTAGAACTATCATGCACGTCACAGCAACATGGTGCACACACAGTGTTTGTGTCACCGATTTCTGCTTGAATGACATTTTCCCGAGCATGCAGTGCTAACCATCTCCTCTCTTTTCAGGTGTGCAAACTAAATGTTTGTTTTTGCAGTTCGGACACTTGCCGTACAGACGTCAGTTTGCAGCATGTATTCCTAAGCGGATGTACTGGGATGCATTTTGAACGGAAGTTGGGAAAATTGACTTATTAAGCTATCGACTTGTGACACCACAGAGCCGTTAGCCAGGTTTTAAAAAGTCTCAACATGCTGATGTATCGTATTATACTAAGCATGGAAAGATTGAAAGAATAAGGGACTGGGAAAAAACAACAACAGGGAATTTATCAGTAAATGATTTGGCTGGATTCTTCCCATCCAAACTTTAGTCCTTCTTGAGCGATGGAGATGTTAATATGAAGTAGCATTTTGAGCCGAACATCCAGGTACGAAATATCTACTCACTCTATGTCACAGTCTGCCTGTCTTTCCTAGAGATCTCCATCTCTCCTCCATCTCACAGAGCCTGTGAGGTCTCACTTACTCGTGCTGGCTCTTCTACAACAAGCAGTCAGGAGAGTGCGAGGGATGTCAAGCCCCAGCATGTCAGCATTTCTGACAGAGACATCACCGGCTACAGATGCAGCTCGAGGTTCCTACAGCCATGCACGGAGCCTGTGTGTGCTTTACAAGAGCTGTGTGAAGTGCAAATAGTATATTTAAATTCAGCTTTCATGACCACACTCAGCTCCACTTAGCAGGGGTGAACAAAAACCTGAGTGATGAGCCAGGTGTGAGTGTTTGTTGTGGCTACTGACTGTGACACGTGCTAATAATGAAACTCAACCAGTGTCGTTTTATAGCATGAAATTCAGTCTTCCTTATCTCGATGAAACATGTTTGTTTGTGGGGAAAACTGTCGTGAATGCAGCTGCAACGACTGCTCAATTAATCCATTAGTTGTTCTATTATCCTATAGCCTACTGTTCCAGATCTCTGGGCTTCAAACTGTTGACCTTACACCAATCGACTTTTCAAGTGATTTCACAGTCTCAGACAAATTTCCAATTTCAGGAGGAGTGGCTCGCTCCCCGTCGTCGTGTGCTCATAAAACTCAGTCCGAGGTGTCTTAAGTCGGCCTTTTTCTCGTCTTGATGTTCCGATAAAAGTTTTTTAGTATCAGTTTATGCAAATGGAAACATACAATCATGTAAACAGTGTCAACAACCAATAGGTGAGTGTCTACACAGTATCAAACGTGGCCATGGTTAGCACTGTGTTGCCAGTTGCCTACTCACTCCGTGAAGGCACAAGTATCTGATGACTCGATTCTCTTGGACTGTAGAAAAGGAGGAGAAAATGGTGGCATTGTGGAGTGAGCAAGAGTGTCTCTTTGACATTTGACAGCCTCTAGAATGCACACACAAGGATAACTGTGGGCAAAAGCTGCTTTTGTTTCTGCTCCATATTGTTCAACAGTTCCACCAGGTGTAGGATGGGAAATGAACCTAGTAACCTTGTAGAAGACGCACTGTCTTTAGATGTAAGAAGGTTGAAGGTTTAAACAATTTCCCCACAGGGATTAATAAAGTATTTCTGATTCTGAATCTGAAGGTGTCAGACTTTAGTCTTTCGAAAGTCTTTTCAAAGTTTTTGAGTAGATGGTAGACATTCGGCTCTGGAAACTTGCAAGGTGTGACATCTCTGATATATTTCATGCCAATCAATGCAAAAACAAAAACCTCAGGAGATTACCAAAGTCATTAGAAAACATCAACTGGGGTCATGAAAACAAAAATTGGGGTCAGTTAAACCAAAGTGGTGGAAAGACTGATCAACTGACCGGACAGCACACATTTTGATTTGTCATGAGTCTATTGGAGAGCCATGAACAATAGCAGGACCCTGAAGCTAGCAGCTCAATTCAGCTTTTGTTCATTGTATTATTTTTACACCTCTTTTTCTACTGTGACAACGTCAGCTGTGAACAAAAAAAACAACCAACTTAACGTTCAAGAAGTGTTGCTGAAATCTTGTGCTACTGCCTTTCTGTCATCATACAATATATAAAAACATAAAGGGTTCATTCTGCAGTCCGTTATGTGCAGTGTTACTGTGGAGGACAATGGGGAAATCTGACAGGAAAAACAGTCTTTATAGGCTCACATAAAGTATCAGGAGGCAGCGATATTTTACAGTTTACAACTTAGAAGCTGGACTTTCCTTATCAGAGACACACACCATACCACTGTCACATGTCATTGTGGCATGTTATCCTAGAGACTTTCCACAATTTCTAATTCCAACAGGTTTATCTTGTGAGTGGGAGTCTGGGTTGCGGAGATGATTAATGCCCCCTCTTGTAACATTTTGTCAATATGGCTCTCAATGGTAACGATCCAGCACAGCAAGTCACCTTACTAGGGCCCAAGTAGTACCTCTGTTATTTTGTTAATTTGGAGCCTCACTGTGTCTTTGTTTGATTTGCAATTAAGAGGCAACCATTTCAGCCATGCCAGCAGTGTGGCTTTATCAATATCAACATTGGCCTGTTAGTCCACTATTCTGGACGATTGCCATGAAACTTTGTACAGACATTCATGGTCCCCAGAGAATGAATCCTGCTTACCATGGCGATCCGCTGACTTTTCAGCTCCTGTAGCACCATCGGCAGGTCGAGATAGCCATTTACTAATCAACCTCCACTGTATAAATGACTCATTCAGTCTCCTTTGTGGTGCTACTTTTTGTAACTTTGCTCATTTGTGTGTCAGTTATACTTTTCCACCGCAGACTGGTCATCAGTGACAGCTGTTCCTGGATGGGGAGTTCATACACTCCTAATCACATCAGTGAGGAAAGTAGCAGCTTCTGGTCAGGACTTTTTGAACAGAAAGATGTCAAAAGATGTGAATGAATATGTCAGACTTGGAATCTAGGCCAGTCTACGATGATAACTTGACAGCAGGTGGTGGGATGATGTGTATAGTCTGATTCAGAGAATGGACGTGGGTCTGTTTACAGCCACTGATGATGAAACAGCTCTGGGGGTAGGCCTGACATTGCCCCCAAACTGCTTGATAATGTATTTTCAACCAACTGTTTTTGTTTTTTTGACTCCAGCGTTTCAAAACCAGCAAATAGTGGAGAAACATGGAATGGTCTCAAAGGATTGTTCCTGTCAAGTCTGAGACGCAGCAGCTTTATAAAGCACAACAGCTCCAGGTTGGTCCTGCAGAGGATGTCAGCTCCCATTTTGATGGTGCTGAGGTGGTGGAGAGAGACAGAACTGGAAACGAGCTGTATTGATGGATACCAAAGAGCAGAACAATTACAAGTTCATTACTTAATTTGCCAATTTATTCTACTTTAGCCTTCTACTTGACAGCATGTCAGAATGAAATATTGTACCTTTTGCTTTGAAAGATTTAAAGAGATTAAATCAGTAGTTCCCAACTTGTTTGGCTTGTGATCTCTTACAATAAGTGCAGCTCGGCGTATTTCAGAAGTTTCACCAAGAAGATCTCCTCTTTAAGTTTCTTTCCTGCCCCATTAATCAACTCACAACCAAGCGACAACCTCTGAGGCTGTGAAATGAAGTCAATGCATGTTTACAGTCTGGAACAAAAGACTAAATTTGGTCTCTATAGTTAATTTCCCCGTTTATGAAAATTACCGCCAGGAGGTAGCAGATGGTGGCGGCCACAACAGCTCTCCAGAAACCTTTGTTTGACATCAGGGATACAACGATGGTAACACATACTGCACATGGCTGTACATGTATTCCCACTATAGTATTGTTTCTTTTACCTCAGTAAAAGATCCAGGCATTTGTTCCACCACTTATAACTTTATCAATTCTTTATAATCAGCAGCTAATCAGGAAAACGTTTGTGTTTGGGGTTCCATTTTGTTGGTGTATAAATCTATCAGTGTAGCTTGCTTTGACTTTTTAGTTAGCTCTTTAATTACTGTAATTAGGAAGACATCTCTGATACATGACTGTTTAGACACAAGCTGCAGATAATCAAGACACAAAATCCATGCACTAACATCTATGGCTTAGTTTAAGGTGGAGATTCTAGCTCAAGTCTGTTTCGCACAAAGACAAACTGTAGCATGTCCACATGAGTTCATACAGAAATACAACACACATGTTCATTCAACAGAAAAAAGGAATATTTAATATATAGAGAAAATGACAGTCCAGGTCTACACAGTGGGAAACAATTGTTATTCTCTCTGCCGTGCTCTCCACAGCAGGATCACTTAACCACGAAATTAAGATTTCAGAGTTCAGTGTGATTACTTCTCTCTCCAGTGCACTGTGTTGCATGGAGGCGAGTAGACAGACAGTCTTAGGAACGGCATCCTTTTAGGTGTCAGATGCTAAGATACATGAACTTCCAATGAAGCCAAGATGAGAGCAGTTCTGCCCTGCTTTTGCCACCAAAGATCTTTGCTCTTCTGTTGCTTGCAACATTTTGTTCTTAAGGTCAGGATTGTGTCGGAAGGTGACCCTCATTCACATAAAATACTTCCCAATTTGTGTGCATGAGTTCCGGGTAGTCAGTGGGATGCTGCCCTCGCCTGTTTGGATGGGGCTCTATCCCAGATTCACCACACGGAGAGTCACGTACGATCCATCCACTTGACCAGGCTGCCCTCTTTGCTTCCACCCTTGAGTCTTGCCCTCATGCAACCAAGTGTGTCAAGCTTTCAGCTTTCCTTAACATTGTACAGCACCGTTCCATCAAAGATGGTAATAAAAAGTCTTTCAACCAGGCTTTGTTGATTGTGCTCCGCTCCTTGAAAATCCCTGAACACAGATGATGGCCCGAGCCTGAATTAGTTCATGTGCTAATGCCCGTTGGGGGCATGACACCATTGGACCTGTGGAGTTACCGTAGAGGCAAGGTCCACTCCACTGAGACGAGAGAAGTAGCAACAGAAAGAGTGGTTAGGCGTTGGGGAGCCGTGATTGTGATTGTGGTGCTGGCGGATGTTTTTGTGTTCCCCTGAGTCGTCGGAGAGTGCAGACCCACGAGAGCTGTAGTAGGGAAAACGTAAAGAGACGCTGCTTTAGGAACAGAGACAACAAAGCAGAGAGAGGCGGAGTGACAGAGAGAGTGGAAATTTTTGCATTCACGGGATTTATTCTTTTCAAGGAACTTATTTTAAATAAACTTTTATATTTTTATGTAATTTTATGCCTCCAGTTTCTTGTAGTGCGGCTGCTTTATCTAAAATCTGTGAGAATCTAGACTGACAAAGCATTTAAAATGAGTCCTTCTTTTACAGAATAAGAGCACTCAAGTTTTATTGTTGGAACATGTAAAACCTTTGAATCTCACAGAGAGAGAGTCATACATTTGTTGATGAGTTTGCCTTGAAGCTTGAGTCATTCATACATACATAACCTTGGATATCTGAATGATTTTACCACTGAAAATCAGAACTGAAAGCAGCAGCTCAGGTTACTTTCCGGCAGGGGATTGAGCTTCCCATAACAGCTTCAACCTCAAGTCTTACCCATTTTATTACAATACTGGCATGCTTTGTCGAGCAGGCTACAGTTGGTTGCTTTCGTGAATACAGACATCACATTCTCTGTCCTCTGGGGTCTGCCGTGCACATGACTGGGATACAAGGGGAACTGGGGTGGAGGAGATCAATTAGGCTTGTCTGCTGGCCTTCCTCTCTATCTCCTCCTCTCTCACGCTCACACAGACACACATTCTGTCTCTTTTTCACCTAGCCTTTCCATAAAACCCAGAAGAGCTGAAGGTCCAGCTGGCACGCAGCCCAGGCCATGTCTCCTCCCCCTCAGACCACTACCATAGGGAGTGAACCAAAAACCACAAACACAATATCCAGGTCACCACAGAAATGTGACATAACATGTGATATGAAAGAAGCACACTGATTAATGTGCTAAAACTGTCATTTTAATATCAAATCTGGACAATATTTCACATTATTGATTGATGGTCTGCTAATGTTTGGCATTTAAAATTGTTAAACTAGAAAGCTAATGCTAAAATGTCTGTTTTGAAGTATAAAGTACAGATATTTGTATAAAATGTAAGGGTTAGAAGTAAAAAAGGATTCAGTGACAATTACAAAAAAAGGAAGATCTGATTTCTAGAAACATAAACGTCACATAACTGCATGTAGATATAAAAAGAGAGAAGGACCCAGGATGGATCCCTGAGGAACGCCATAAGTAGATATTCCATTGAGAGTTGCAGACTTAAACATAGACAGATAACAGTTCCTATCAGAGAGAATTTTATTGAGTAAAACCTGAATATTGAGATGTTTTTTAAGATTTTTTTTTAAAATGCTACAACAAAATTAAGCCCAACTGCAATAAAAGATCACAAGCAACTGTTACGAAAACATTTTATTTCGATAATTCAGAATAAGGCACTCAATGTGTTTTTAGATTTTCAACAGCTTGAACGATGAATGCTTTATTTATACTTAATATCATTTTGAACATACACCAAAGGTTAAAGAGGACTAAAGGCATTATGCTGCTATGAGTGGAGTAGCCAAAACCAGGCATTTCCAGAAGGGCTGGACAGAATATGAGGAAACAAAGCCACCGAAGAGTTGATTTTGATGCCAAGAATAAATGGGCCAGTAGTTCTGACCTCTATTAGTTGCCTCTTTAATTAAGAAACCAATACAAGAAATACAAAGAGCTTGCTCCTAAGAAAAAAGGATCATCAGCCTTAACCATTCTTCAAACTCTCTCCTAAACATGAGTTTAAACTGTTGACGTTTCAGAAGTGAGCTATATAAAATCACATTTGTTCAGCATGTTTGGGCTCTCAGCTGAAAAACACTGTTAAATACAATGAATGTACAATGAAGATTAGTGTTGGCAGACACACAAACACACACACACTTGAATGACCTTGCATGCAACAGCCAACGTTTCTGGGCTTCTGGTGTAGCCAGCAGATATCCAAAAAATGGATAACAGAAATCCAGGCCAAGACCTCCTCTGCAGTCTGATTAGCAACTTAAGATATGCTAGAATGATTTCTGTTAATCTCCATACACAGTCATCTGCACATGAATGCAGATAACTTTTTTAAAAAGCCGTCAGACGATGGCCCACGGCTTCTGAGACTGCGTTTTCACGAATGCGTTACGCCTCTTTGCTCTCTGCACAGACTGCTGCAGCCAAAGCCAATTCAAACGTGACTGGTCAATACTGCTTGGACTACAAATGGAAACCATAACGCTTCTGGTGCCAAAATCTTAGTCCCTTGCCTACAGAATGTGCATTCATATGCAAATAGATTCAGCAAGCAGAGTTTGTGGCAAAAAGAAGAGAAAAGAAAAAATATATTTGAATGTCAGTAAAACACAAGGGATGAGGATTATTGTTGCCCTCAGCCAAATCAGAGAAAAACATTTTTCATGTGTTAATGACATTAATTTGATAGTTTTCCTCTTCATTTCCTGCTAGTCAGTGTATATAAGTAAACACCTCTTGTTCTTTGTATTTAAATGAATAACTGGTGTTAACAAAAGTACCAAATTTGATTAAATCTATGGTAACGGAAAGATATTTAGTCACAGAATGTAAATATGCACCATGTATATTTGGCATGTGTACAGCCCGATTTGTTTGTGGAAATTTTATAATCACATAAAGCATGTGTGTTTTATGTCTACAGAGCAGTGCAGCAGCCAAGAAGAAAATCCTGTGTTGAAGGAATTAGAATAACTTGAGTTGACGGGTGGAAAGAAAAATGCACAACATTACGTTTGTTTGACTTTGTTATAGATACAGGAAGGTGAGAGAGTGCTCCTGATGTTTTCTCTTAGTATTTATATCTTCTCAGGGCAGCCGTGTCTGTATTTTCATATCTTTAAAGGTTATTGTGATTTGATTGTCGTACACTATTTTATATGCCGCCATCAGTCAAGAAATCAAGCAGAGCAAAAAGTACTGAGGTAAGGTGAGGTGAGGTGATGTCAGGGCAGGTAAGAAAAGTTTGTAGTAGGGTGCAGGGAAAAAAAAGTAAAGTAAGGTAAGTTTAGTGTAGGTTAGATAAAGTTAGGTAGGGTTAGGGCAGGTTATGTAAGGCTGGGTAAGGGTAAGGTACGTTTAGGGTAGGTAGGGTAAGTTAAGGGTGGTTTGTTTTCCACCAGCTTCCATTCATTCACATGCAGACCACAGACATGCTCCTTATGACTGCATTGACAGTCAGCGTTTTATGAAGTGTGACTGTCGCAGCATTCTAAACAGTTTATATGAAGCTGAAGGAGTTTGCAGTGGGAGATGTCAGAGGTAAAAATATAGTAGCTCCGAGTCACAGAAATGAAGGTGTAACATCCACTGAAGCCAAAAGTGTGGGCAAATGGGAAAGATGCACGCTTACAAAAGGTATTTATAGATATTTAAAGTTATTGCTGCGTGATCTGTCTGCACATACACATGCACATACAAAATGCACACGCAGAGCCACACACCTGTTTCTCACCTGATTAAAGGAAGCAGTGGTGTCTGCCGTCGTGTCACTTTGGTTTTCCTGCTGCCAAGTAAAGCTGTTATTTTTGGTCCAGGTTGATTTGTTCAACGCGAGGCTGATGTTCTTCCAATTTTTTTGTGGGAGAGCCAAATCCTTTTCGAAATGTCGAAGCATAACTCAGCACCTCCAAATAGCTCGATTTAATTCCAGTTTTAACTAATAGAAGGCGTTCTGCTAGCGCACGCTTCTGACTCAGGCTGCTCGGAGTGACGCCACAGCTCAAGATTTAGACTTTTTCAGTCTCACAACATGTTTACAGCATCTGTTAAGGTTCAGACAGTACACTGATGCCAAGGTTCACCTGAGATATAAACAGCTGCCTCAAGAGTTCTTTGAATAACAGAGAAAAATCAATATCTAATCGTCTAATGTATTATATTTATTTGTTCTCATGTGAGCCGTCTTGTGTACTGCAGATCTGTTCTGACACAGCTTCGAATGGCTCTGTGCGACTGACCCGACATGCTGATGTGCTGTTGTATTTCAGCTTCATCTGTGAGGGAAGATGAAATTTAAAATTCATTTCTGAGTCGGTGTTCAACTCGAGAAAAGATCAGACAGGAGAAGATCTCACCCTTTTCAAGTGGCTTTCAAGCCTCAGTAATCTTCAAGTAACATGAAGCATGGAGCTCTATGTTTTTCATATGAGCAGTTCACGGTTTCGTGCTTTTACCAACGTCACTTTATTTTTTTATAAAGCTCATGCATTTCTTAGGAGGATAGCGTTATACTTTGAAAGCTTAAGTAGAGGAGACCGTCCTTCATATCATTAAAACGGCTCTGTATAAGGGCTGTATTTATGTGTATTATTTATTGGCTGCCAAAATTCATTTCAGTCTTAGCGCAGAACAAAAGGTGACCAGACCACTCTGGGAAACAACACTAAATGGAAACTGAACAACACAGACATTAAAAAATAATCAGAAAGAGGAATAAATGTATTCATGTAGGCCGGCTGCAGTAAGCGTGGGAGGTGTGACAACACACCTGTTATCATCAATCATCACATCCATGACTATCAGTACTTTTATTTATAATAGTTCTTACATTAATATGTATATATTTTATAGGTATTATTTCTATGAGATATCAGAAGAGAAACCACCCAGAGTGTAGAACCTTTTCATGAAACACACAAGCGGTTTGTGTTGGTAAAAAAAAAACATGGATTGTATTTCAAGTGATTTTATATTTACAGAATATATTTTAAATGTTTCAATCAACAAGTTTTAATTTAAAAGTTCTCCATGTAACATTCAGAAATGCTCACACTCATCGTCGGCATCTGCCAAAAAAAAACACTGAATGCTGCTGCTGCTGCAAAAATAAATTACAATCATGTTTAGAATAACTCATATTCTTATATTTTATTTGGACCATTAACTTGCTGAATGTTAGCAAATCATGCCATCGGCCAACGCCATGAAGCAACCGATGCCAGAGCAAGTTAGCTGTCCTGCCTCGCATCGCTATTCTTGGATAGTATAATTGTATATCCCTGGATTATTTCTACCATTAATAACAGCAGCAGAATCTTAAATATGGCACCTTTTAATGTGGGAGATAGCTCATAGTTCTGTATTAATTATACTTTTTAGTATAATTAATACAGCGTAATTTAGTAGCGTACCACATTTTTTAATTTTTAAATACAGCCTCTGGAGCCTTTTTAAGTTAAAAGTGATGAATCGTTCTTATTCTGAAGTTTGCAAGTAGGCTGCTAAATGTGAAGCACCTTTTATTTTGTCCAAAATTTCACTCCGAGCTGTTTGATCAGTGTTGGTTACAACACTCACACCAGCATGCCTTTAGCACCCTGCCATGCTAAAAGATGTATATGTTCATAATAGTTGCAGATACAGTTTTTCTATAATATACATTGTGACCTGCTTTCTGTTCGAGCTCAGCACAGCCTCTGTCCTGTACATACCGGCACTGCCTGGTGGTTCACTACCAAACACAATGCAATACTTATGTAATGGGATACTACAGTGATAGCAGATTGTCTCCTTTGAAATTAATGAACCGACACTGGAGAGCAATGCAATCAAGGCATGAAGTGTCAACTTGGTGTAAGAGCCACTCCAGTCCTCCAGAGGGACCATAGGCATCCCATGCTTAACATTATATCTCTTAGTGCTGAGGAGGAGCAGTATAATAAACCTACAGCAGCTATTAATTAGTTTGCATTCTCCTGCATGGCCTGATTTCATAGCTGCTCGCGTTCCTACGAGGGCCCTGCTGCGCATGTTTAATCTATAATTTCTGAAAGAACTGCACTGCTTTACTGAACCAGAGACGTTAGCACGGGGGGTGCTGCACCCTGATCGGAACAGAGGAGGAGAAACTAATCTTCTTAATGGGGAATGTGCAGCCCGGCAGGCACCAGAATAACTCTACCTCACAGTTCAGGAGCAGAACCAGGATCTCTGTGCCCATTAGATGGGACGCTTTCATAAATGATTCCAATCAAAACTCAAGAATCATGTCCATTTTGGGGACATGAGCAGACAGCAGACCCCATTAGCTGTGGATAGGTTGCCACCAGGTTTGGCTCTTCTGGCACATCATCTGAGAATAATGCTGACTTCTGACCCCTAGTGGTTGTGTTGTTATCAAAGAGGAGGCTATGAAAACGACTGGCCTTCAAGTTGTTGTGCATCTTGTGCAAAAATGCGTTCAGCTGAAGCTAAGTGGGTATCTTCAAATGTTTCAGTGTCGTGTGTTTAATCCCAGATTTTTTGAGATATGTGTTTCCCTGAACAGTAGCTGAGGGATAGATTAACCCCATCTACCTTCTTAGAGGAGGAATTCACGAGCAGAGAGGGAGTCAGGATGGACAGAAACACAGAAAACATGCTTTGATACTAGAGAACAAGACTTTTATTCTCAGTTGTACGTGTAGTTGGAGGTAACAAAAGCACTTTGGTTTGGAACCAACAGTGGTTTCAGTTATCGTGTCACGGTAGGAAGATCTTACAACCCACAATAGAAATCCTTACGGCTTCACGGTGAATGAGAACAGAACCTGAAAGGTCAGAGTTACATGTTTACTGTCACTCATGTTTTATCATATTTCTTCCTCAAAACAGTTTAAAAAACAACTTTAAGGAAAATATTTATTTCTCTCTCTTTACGTGCCCAGATAACTTCATTTCAAGACATTTTACAGGAACAGGCACAAATTTCCCCAGAGCGCTATAACAATGACACATTCAATCACATCCTGATGAGCCTGGCTGACTAAGAAAAAAAAGGGTTAAATGTATCTGACCCCACTTGGGACCATCGAATGGCAATGAGATGATTAAATCTCAAAAGCTGTTAAGTGGAGTCAAATTGGGTGCAGAGCAGACATCTTTCAATAATATCACTTTGAACAATGCCCACAGGACAGGCCTTTTTTTTTAGTGTAGAAGTAATCATCCACCTTTTGCAGAATAAGCTTTAGAGAAAGCCTCTATAATCCAAGGCGACAGGGGGCTGCCCGGCTTGTCCTCTGAGCTGGCACAACACCTGGTTGCATGTCAGTAAAGTCTGAGTTTGTGCCAAAGACGTCCACAAACTGTATTCAGGGAGACTTACATGGTTTGTATCAGCAAAGTAATCAAACATAAATGGCCACGGTTTAATACCTCAAAGCTTGCAGGCAAACTAAAAGTCCCTTTTGACAGTGTGTATGTTACATTTGCTGTATTGATGTAATGCAATGTTTTTATCGTATCTGGTGAGAGCAAATGGTGATTTTCCAGCCTTAACTGGATAATAAAGCTGTATTCTATTCTAACCGAAGACTTCAGGGAACACAGGATCACCAAGTAACCTTAATAGATAAAACACATTCATTCATACCCACAGGCAATTTACTGTAGAGTCTGCAGTCAACCTGAGCTGCACTCAGGGGAAATCCACAGAAATCCACACAACCCGGAGAACATGCAAAGCTCACAAAGAAAGGCTGAGAAAGCAGAGCTTCATAATGGTTAGGACTGAAAAAGAAGGAAGACAAGACAAGGCAGGATGGAAGGAAGGAAGGATGAAAGGTAGTTTACTTTGGTTCAGGTTCAGCAACAGGTAAGGGACCAGAAAGGAAGCAGAAGAGGACGGAGCGACAGCATAGTGCAAAGAGGAAGCAGTTATGTTTTATATTCATATTTTGGCGCTAATGCTCCAACCGGTTACTGGGAAACACGATTACTGGGATGAAATTTATGGAACATGAGTTACATAGAGGCTTAACCTGTGACATGTTAACCAGTGGTCTGACTGTGGAGCAAAATTAACATGCATTATACAGCCCATGTGTTCCTAAAAAATTCATTTCAAAATCCCCTCCCCAGTCCCACTTTTAAGTGCCAGTACAGAACCCGGCAAGTAGGTCACGATTAACATCTGAAGAGGAAGCCTTGTGTGAAGGCCAATCGCAGTGGATGAACTGTCCGCCGCACTCAACTCATTTAAAGCCTTTAAAAGCCCACGGCTGGACGGGATACCGGTTGAATTTTTATCAAACCTTTTATCACCACATTAAAGATCATGTGTGCATGGTGTGTATATGGAGGAGAAGCTATCAGGAACTCAACGAGAAGGGCAGATTTCAGTTATTATAAAAGATCTGACAGGAGAAGCAGGTGAGGTCGGACTGGAAGTTAGACCAGGGCTTGTCGGGGGGTCCGGTTAAGGACAGGCTAGTGCAGTCCAGAGAGCCGGGTCACAAAACAGAGCCAACTGAGGAGGTGGACGGAGGCAGGATTCAGGCCAAAGAATCAGGTGTTTGAAGCAGAGCAGAGTGGTGATGGCGGCTGGCAGCTGGTGGCCTGACATCAGCACACCTGACTCCACTCCTGTAATCAAACACACACACACATACACAGAGGAAAAGGGAAGAGAGGCTGCCAGCTAGGCAGAAGTGGAGGACCTGACAGTGTATGATGGGGTATTTAGTGGAGGGTCAGGTGTGGCAGCCCCCAGATTAATGAATGTGCATGTATGTACCGACCAACTGGACTAAGAGATGCCTACAAACAAATCTTATTATGTGAAAGACGCATAAACACTCCTCATCCTCGGTGCATGACTACTATATCGTTTTGACATGACATGCAATGACCATCTGCCGGAGCTTACTGTACTCGTAGCGCTGCTGCTGCTTCTCTAGTATCATGAGAATCAAGAAGCTCCCACGTTATGTGTTTTTACGCTTTCTTCTTTTCTGCTAGCATGCAAACACGGCTGCCCTTTACAGTTTGTCGCTCCTATTTGTCACAGCACACCCCCCAACAAGAGCAGATGGGGTTGGAGTAAATGTTTTTCCACTGTAGGCCAACTTAACGACCTGTGAAGAACACAGTCACGCATGATTCTGTACACCAGAATTAAAGTGATGCTCGTGTATCGATAAAGGAGATAATTTACATCAATAATGGATTATTCTGCAAATCTGCAAACTGAACACATCTTAACTTTTTTTTTAATTCTGGTGTTTCAGTTCAGGGAAAGTTCTGTAATAGGAGTCATCGTCACCACTGAACCTGAACCACGAGGTACAGAATTCAAAGGGATACTTGGCTCCATACAATCTGCACTAATTTATAACATCACCCATTGGTTTGCATGCATGTTTGAGATGGTTTGAATTCCACATGGTAGAAACTCTAGTGAGAGATGAATAAATAATCCAAATTACTCCAATATTGTCTTTAATTTTTAGTAAGAAGACAATATGAGAAGGTCTATGAAAGGTCAGGGATCCTCACACACACACAAGGTGGTTCAGAGTCAGTAATAAAACTAACATACATTCATACAGTTCCTGCCGTGCATCTGACGTGATGGGAAACCTTTAACTTGATTCAAAGACACTAAAGTTCAGTTGTTTCTCGTCCTGACAAGTGTATCTTGATCTGACACTGTTTTTTTCCTCACAAGAACTCCTTGTACATAGTTTAATCCTGGGCAGAAACTTGTAGCAAGTTACAGCTGTGAGAAAGAAAAATTGCAAAGTGTAGTTACAAAATACACAGAGCGGAGTTAATAATAGATAAACACAGCGCAGAGTTTCGACAGGCATATTTTCCATTTGGAGGCAGGATCTGCTTTTAAAGCTCTGGAAATATGAGCTGCTGCCTCAGACCAAACCTCCGGCTAGTTCACTGAAAATACTTAAAGAAATACATCCCACCAAAGATGCAGGTGGAAATAATGGTCACTGTCAATAGAGGGCCGCAGGTAAAAAAATCATTTGCAATAACAGAAGTTGTTTACTCATCATCGGTCTGTGCTTTTCATCCAGTCTGTAACCTTAAACTTTGAGTTTGAAGCCTTAGTTAGATGTTTACCCACATCCACTACAAAGTTCTTCAGGGGTGACTACCAATCTCTGTTAGGTCTAAGTGATTCTTGTATGTTGGACACAATGCAACTGCTATGTCTAATTCTTTCAGAGCAACAGGGGACCCACAATGGAAGTGAGCTCTCACACAAACACTGCCAAACACACTCACATTAAACAGTCTCTCGCTGTGCGTGTGGTGGCAGCGCTCCTTTGTCACTTCATGTGCAGGGCGGCACTGCATCTTCTTATCCTACCTCTCCCATCTGAAAGCGCAACTTTGCATATCAACGAGATGGGAGGGGGAAAAAGCTGCACAGTCATCCTGTAGAAGCTGGACGATGCACAAATTAGATGTATAGGTGAGTGACGATAGGGGGAAAAAGAGAAGCTGGACAAGTGACAGAAAAAAAAAAGAGTTAGATGAAGAAGTATATGGCTTGAAAATGTGCTGTGGCTTTGTGATGAAGCACAGCCAGAGCTGACAGGTGGTTAGAGATATCTGAGTGGTCCAAATGATGGCTGATAAGATTATTTGATATTATTTTATCATGTGTTGGATCATGAATCTGTGGCCTTTAAAGGCCCCAATTTATTGACACACTCGCGAATATACAACATATTTACCCCCCTTGAAAGTGTTTTTCATGTCTACATGGATGCAGCCACTCGAGGACATTAACATTGTTGTTCTCGGGTCATTCCTGTGCATGTCGTGTCTTGGATTTTTGTAAATCTGTATCAACACTGATCCAGGATTTCTCTTTTTCTGCATTTTCTCCGTGCTGCAGAGAAGCAGTCATACAGCATGACGCTGCAACTGTCGTATGCAAACCTCAAAACTCTTTCAGAGTTACCGCAGGTCTCTTTGTGTTCTTCTTCACTCTCTTCAGCTTGCACATTTATTCCGCCTGCTCTAGGCTGATTGATTTAACTGGACTCCAAGGGATGTTCTTATATACACACCTCGACTTGTGCTTTGCTTGGAGACTTCCTCTGTCTTTATGGTGTAAGACTTTGCCATGACACTGACTATAGAAGCAAAAGAAGGCTTATTTAAATTTAGATTTGAATCTTACAAGCAGCTAAATGCCTTAGTGTGAAATCTAATCATTATGTAAACACTCAGTGTTGCTTTGAAAACCTGAATTCACATGGTTTGTGTATTTGCTGTACACCACAATCAGCATAAACCCTGTTTATCATCTGTTTCCACTTTATTATTTTTTGATCAGCCACATTAAATCTTGATTAAATGTTGTAAAACTGACTGAAATTAACACAAGGGGGGGTGAATAGGTTTTATAGGTACTGTAATTAGTGGGAAATGATTAGGACAAGTGTATTAACCAGTGATTCTGTAATACACTAATGAGCTCAATGATCCATTTCACAATAAAACTCATTTGCTCATAGATGTATGAGACGAAACCTGTAAACATATCAGCTGAATATGCTCTCAGAGCACGGCGCTTGGTGCAGCGTAAACTGAAGCCAGATGGCAACTGCTGGTTAATTGCTAAATAATCTTCCCAAACATTGGATTTTGTTTTTTTTTAGGTGTAAGCCAGTATTTCCAGACCGCATGCTGGGAGATCAGAGTTTAAGTCTCATCTGCAGGGGAAATGTCTCAGCAGGACTTCTACTGTTTTAAAGCAGATTAAAGCCGAGGCTCTGTCAGTCTGGGGCTGCCTCATAACCTCATGTTTTGCTATCATTTACAAACATTATGAAACTGTGGTTGAGAGTTATAGTTTAACAGAGATATAGTAAATACAAATATATGGCCGTGCCACTGTGCAATGCTGCAGAATTCATTGATGATTTGGGTTTTTTAAACACCTCATGTCGAGTTTTAATTTGGATATTTCTGTTAGTACTTCTATGCAATGTACTTCAGAGGCTAGAGTTGTTTTAGTTCAAGTACAGCCATTGTGCAGCAAATGACAATCGTAGTTCCACTTTTTCCTCGTCGATTAGTAACTAGGCAGAACATTACTGCCTACTGCCAGAATATAAAGCATCTGTACAACTGACATTTGTGAATTGTTGCATTTACTGCAACCGTTCAGCTTCTGCAGCTTCCTCTGCCACCATTTTCACAATGCCGGTGATCCGTGTCAGTGTCCAGCATTTCCTCGTTTTTGACCCTTATGAGTGCAACATCTGGTTACGAACAGTACACAGTGTGAACGGGCTTATATACTCAACAAAGCAAGTGTATTTAAAGTCTGGAAGTGACTTGAGACACAGCACAGCTTAAATGTGCCCCCAGGAAGTGTGGTGGCATTTTCAAACCTCTCTTCTCGTGTCCGTAACTTCACTTTCTGTCTTTCTTGCATTTCTCGCCAGTTTTGACTGTTTATGCATCAAAAATAGTTTCTGACATCGACATTACTGCTTCCAAAATCCATCGTCTGTGAACACAGTTCATAGCTGCATCTATAAATGCAAAGAGGAAACCGTATAAACCAGATCCAGAAAATGTTGAGAATATTCCACATTCAAGATTATAGGAAAGTCTCCTCAGGTCCCCGATAAGTTTTCTCTCTTATTCATTTTAATGTTTTGCACATCATAGTTTCTTTCTATTTTCACTTTCTGGGAGAGTTGTATCTTTACTACATGTAGTACATTACCATTTCAATTTGTTTCCAGGCCTGAAGTGGAGGACAAGTACCACTAGATTTTAAAAAGCAGATGCTATTTGACACTCACTTCAGGTAGGGGTGCCCCTCCAGACTGACTGTATGCAACCATGAAAAGCATCTGAGGTCAGTAACATTGATTTATCGACTAACTCGGCTTCCCCCCGCATACTAATGATCCCAGCTGGATTGGATCTTGAAGGGCACCGATGAATAGCGAGCTGGGTGGGAGAGATACATCAACCTGACCCACTACACCACCCAAGCACTGTGACTCACTACTATGACTGTACTCCTCCTGTCCATTCAGCAGCTCACTTCAGTATTACCCAGATATCTTGTTGAGTTATAGAGGGGATGAATAGTGTGTGGGCGAGTGCTGGATTATGAAGCAGGTGGAGGAGTTTTCTTACCTCTTCAGTCTCTTTACAGCATCACAGGCAGAGTTGTGATTACTCTCTCGGTTTAATATGAACTTTCAGTTATGCTGTAGCTGCTTATGTTACTTTGAGTTTGTAAATCAGAAAAACTTTTCTTAAATACTATATACTGTATATTAAGATGGGTGCTACTGAAGGCTATTATCAGTATTCAATATTCTCCTAACTATAAATCATGAGTGACCACCAGTAATGTGAACGGTGTTGATTATAGAGACCAATCTCTGGAGAATTATCATCTGACTCAGCAGTTTCCCCCTCAGCTCGACACAGCATTTTTTGCTGCTTTCAGCTCTTTCTGCAACTTTTATTGTTTTGATTCGCTCTGACTGCTCTCATAACAGCTGTTTTCAGTGAAAAAGTTTTTAAAAACCCCACTACAGCTAAAAAAGAGTGAATGTTGGACTTATATTCATCGTGTGTATACCATGGACAGTGTAAATATGGACATCGTTTCCCCGAAGAGCCTGTGGTCAGTGTGGTAATCTAAAAACGGGCAAAGATGTGGCGGACCTGAGGCGGGCTGAATGACGCCTGGTTGCTTAAACAAACCACCTGTAACAGCACTGACCTGTCAATCAAAACGTCCACACTTTAAGCCTTAATATAACCTGAACAGGTGAGTTGTATATAAATTCACCCTCAGTACAGTTGTCATGAACGGGGAAATTAGCTACAGAGACCAAAACTGTTTTTTGTACCAGGCTGTAAACATGTTTATTTCTGCTGTGAAACATGGGGACTTATGGAGACTGACTCACTTCTGGAGCCAGCCTCAAGTGGACGTTCGAGGAACTGCAGTTTCTGACAACCCTAAAGCCTAAAATACACTGCATACGTTTCAATGTTAGCCAATGTGTCAGCTCACACAGGCTCCGTCCCCGCTGCGTCACGGCATCCGGCAGCTCTCCGCAACACATACGCAGAGTTTCTATTTCTCGCGGCGCATAAATTCAGCACAGAGCAGATTGTCACAAAATAAAACCCCAGGTTTATTTTTTAAAATAAAATACTTCGTGTTCACCACGGATCAAGTTTCATTACAAGAACACGTCATAATGGGCGGGGCCGACCTGAGGTCAACAGGTCATCATTGATGACACCTCACATCCTTTTATGAGGACACCAGAAAAAAGATGCGGCGTGGAATGCCATCGCAGGAGTCAAAGAGACTACAATGAAGTATGTTCACCATGAACCTTCAGACTTCCTCTCTGTGGTTGGTACTTTCCAACAAACGAAACAATTAGTGACCTTTTATTTCTTCAATACCATCTCGTCTTGATTCAAAAATCAGGTGGCGCCTTCATGTCCTGTTGAGATGTTCCCACTTTTGATTTGACATATGCCGAAGCCTTTTCAGTTAAAGTTAATAACTTTTGATTGGCCTGATTAGTTTCACCTGTCCTTGATTAGTTCGCACCTGTGTCCTGCCTTCCCTTGTGCATTCAGTGCATTTGGTTTTTACTCAGGTCAGGTCGTCTGTGTTCTGTTCCTCTGTCCTGTGGAAATCCTCCATGTTGTTTTGTGGAAATCCTTGCAGAAAAAGTTAATTTTCATACTTAAAATGAAGCCGAGGGCTGTCGGCAAGGTTAAAACTAACAGTCTGAAAAATGGGCAGCATTAAAAAAAAAGCCAAGGAGATCAAGGAGAATATTCCATTCTAACAAATCTGTTTCAATACAACCCAATAGCCATAACTTTGGATTTACAATAAAAATCCTTCTTGTTCTTCAGCTATAAAGTCCTAGGACACATACATACGTCCAGCCCCCATGCTGACTCGCAGTCACCGTGAAACTTAAGTGACTCAGTGGTTGATATTTCCATGTGTGGGCTCCAACTATGAATAATCATGACTAACGTTGATGACCTTTCTGATCCAGCCAACGCCACGTACTGTACCGTACGGCCTGAGCAGGCATTGTTCCCTCTGTCGTCATCCGGTTAGCAGCCACCCACTGACACCTGATGCGAGCGAGCGAGCGGTGCTGTCACCGCGTCCTTCAAGCATTGTCATCAAGACTGCTGCTTGTTATCAGCCGCTCGTCATGTCTTGGTCACTGTGTCCTACATGTGTGTGTGGTGAACGGAGTGAGGATGAGTCACCCACCTCTCTGTCCCCATCATCTGCTCATTCGTTTTTGTTTTTTTAAAATCATTCACAGTGTGAGATGAGTGAGATGGAGTTGGGTGTCTCCGGGTGACTCACCGAGACTCCAGGTTCAGATTCCCACTGGGGGCCTCTGAGTTAGCACCGAGACATTTAGTCAGTATTTGTGACCGTGAAGCGAAGCTCATTTAAGTTCACAGAGGGACACTGAACACACCACAAAATCTGCATTTTGATTAAATTCTCAGCCTTTTAAACTAAATCATTCATGAAATCTTAAAATTATGCAAATATCAATCTATGGAAACCCCATAAGAAATCCTCTGTAATGTGCCCATTACTTTACATGGGCCTTTTTTTCCCTTTTTGTCCCCCAAAAATGAGCCCATCAGTGAGTTTTTGCTTTCTTCTTGCACATAATAGATTTTTGCCAGCAGGCTGATAATGTGCACCGAGAGTAATGCCTTAAGAATCGTTTTGCCGCCTGGTGTTGCTATGGTTTCCTGCTTTATTATATCATGGTGATGTTAAGGACTCCCCAAATTCAGTTTCTCTGCCTCTGTGTGTTTTTCAGTACTTTATACTCACTGTGATGGTGACCCACGCGCTGCAGGCTCGGGTAAACCTGCAGTGACAGCAGGTGAAGGTAACAAACTGAGGTAACTTTCCAAACTAGAAAGTTTTTCATCCATACATTTTCTCTAACTTGTTATATGGCTGGAGGCGATTACAGCTGACACTGGGCGGGAGGCGGCAAAAAACATCTCACAGGCGCTGTTGCAATTCTCTTTGGCAAGGTACCAAACCCCTATCTCCTCCAACGTCACGTGGCTGCCCATTACTGTACCATCGCTCCACATTTGCATGTCTATAACTCCTTTTGTGTGTGTGGTTGTTTTTCGTGCCTGCATGTGGGATTATTAAAGTAAATCTTCTTCTATCAACCTGCATGTTTTTGGACTGGGAGTAAGCCGGGGAGAACCCACGTAAACACGGGGAGAACATGCAAACGCCACACAGAAGCCTGCTGGCAGGTTTGAACCAAGAACCTTCTTGCTGTGAGGCGCCATACACCTGTACTCACTGTACTAAATCCTTGAGGACCTTGGGGATGTGTGTACCCCTCAAGGTTTTCAAGGATTTAGTGCCATCTAGTGGTGTAGTTGCTGATTGCAACCTCCTTGTCTCACCCTCAAATGTGCAAAAAATATGAAGAGCCAGTGTTTAGTCAGTCAGTTATGGGAGACTGATACAGTAATGAAAGCATATGTACAGTATGTGTATATGTACATCTGTAAATCGAGCCCCCTAAATTTCACACACTGTCCCTTTTTTTTTTTTAAATGCGTAAATGCGTTCATATTCTACAGAAAAGACTACAGGTTAAGTTGTAGGAGATAAATATCACTCAAAGTTGCAGCAAGTTGCTGCAGTCAGGCCAACATGCACTAATGTAAAAGTGCAAATCAGTGAGTTAATCACCTCAAGTTTAGATTTGAAACGTGACTCTTATTCATCATCAAATCTAAGTGAATGAATTTACAATTCATTGTCTCAAACAATTTACTGGTTCATAATTGGATGGTGGAGCACAATTTAGTGTTGTAATACTATTTGGATCAAGCCAGCTGAGCTTGGATTGACCCTCATGTTAATTCATTAGTTCTTAGTTGGCGCGGCGCAGACTGCAGAGCTCGCATGCCCGTGAGGCAGAGACGACTTGCAGTAGAAAACACACAGGAGCATAATAAAGCTTCACATCAGAAATGAAGCCACGCGTCTATTTTGGTTCAGGATCAGTGTGGTGGCCATGGCCGGTGTTTTAACACCGAGGTGAAGGTTGTGCCAGTGTGAGCAACAGCTTCTGTACTTACGCACTTTGGCACATGGTAGGTGAGAAATGATGCAGAGGACACTTCCTCTGTCATGTAATCACAGTTTAGCTAATTGGTCTGACGTCATTTCAACGCGTGAGCTTTAACACCGCTGCAGTTCTGACGTTGTTTTTGCTGTGGGCTGCAGCAAAGTGAGTGGGGGGATAACTAATGGTGCATGCGTTGGTAATGGAGCTAAATTGGTCTGGCTGATATCAGCCAGTATTAAAGTACCTCAATGCAAATATGAATAGACAGTCAGTATTTTTTGACTGATATATTATCCTAAATATCAATATCAGTAACACATATACATGCCATACCCACATACATAACTTAAACCTACTATAACTGACTTTCTATTTATTTATCGGTCACTTGGGGGCGGTGGATTCAAGCTGTGAACACAACACCTTTACATAAGAAACAGACAGATCTGACACATCTTAAAGGATTTAATGTCATCTAGCTCTAGCTCCACTCTGCTTCCCATTGCAAGCACGAAGGAAAAACTATGACGGCTGCAAAACTAATGCCTTTGTATGGTTTGTCCATTTTGGGGTAATAGTGGTTCAACACAGTGGACCAGATTCATTCTAAGGTGAAAAAAAAACAATTCATGTGATTATATACAAATGCTAGTTATGCATAATTTAAATAGTGCACCGAAAACTTACATAAGCCAATACTAAATTGCAATAAATCGAAATTCATGATCAAAAAACCCCTGACTGCTGTAGTCTGCATATCTCTGCTGTCGATGGCTTAAATAGAATACAAGAGTCTTGGCATTACAATAAATCTACATTTAAATGCCACATTAGGAACCTTGTTGGCAAGCCACGCCAAAAGTTCGTTTTGATTTGTAGGAAGAGAACTGTTCAATCAACTCTCCCATCAGCGCGCTGTGAGGGTGTAATTTACAGACACACTGTTGCCTCCACACTTGGATCCTGTTTACCACTCAGCCCTGAGGTTTATTACTTGTGATAGCTACAATACTCACCACTGCATCCTTTGTCTGGGACACAATAAGCATCGGTGCCTGTATATATCTGTAAAGCTCTGGTCATATATCACACTGGAATCCTGGTCTCCCTCTCTGCAACTGACTGATTGTCACTCTCAATTATTTCTCAGAGGAATCTTTAAATAAAGGTTGAATGAATCCGCCACATTGTTATTCCTGTGGTGTGATGATTTACTCTGCGTTTTTGGTTCAGTGATTGTGAATTTTATGTTTAAAACAAGCAAACAAAATGCCAATGAGAGCGTTTAGAGGGAACCAACACAGTGAGTTGAGTTTTCAATAGGATCTATGGTGTTTTTTGAGAGTTTCGTGGCCACTGTAGGTTCTCCTTCATGGTTGGAAGGCGAGGATGAAGTGAGGTCTATTCACCACACAGGAAATCCACATGCAGGATGCAGAAGTTTAAACAAAGCTCAAGGGTGAGTCCATAAAGTCGGTCTTAAATGGGTTTACAGTGGAGCAGAGATTATTGTCTAATTAGAAACTAATCTCTGTATAGAGTTGTCGAATGAATGACTGCACTGAGGTCTGTGTGGAAAAGAGGAACAACATTTAACAGTTTTCGTGGCGATCTACAATATAGATGAACTAAACTGCCTGGCTCATACTTATTTATTTATTTATTTTTAATTGTCTGCTGTGGAAATGCTTCTTTCATAAAGTTTCCATCAGCAGCCTCATCATTAACACACTGCGGGGAATAATTTATCGAAACAATCCATATTAGATGTTGAGAAAGTCAGAGCGGGATGCAAACTGTCTAAACTCATCAAAACACGGTACCGTGTGTGCATGTGCATGCTTGTGTAACTTTATTTTTTTTTAACTTGATCGGACATATCATGTAAATTTACACTGAGTTTGGAATATTAAGCCTGTATTAAATGAACTCATGCACTCCGAGAAATAATCATAAAACACTGGAAGCTGCCCAAGGCGAAGGGAATACAAAATTAAATCAGCAGCGAAGCACAAAGACGAATACAGAAAGTATGTTTGGAAATTTGAATTTCATATTGAATCCACCAGCAGTTCAGGCCCGTCTTGTATTGATCATTTATGATTGTGCTTCTGTTCTATAATTTACCTACATAATCCAAACACATTAGTCTCATGATGATGTTTAACCTGCATCACTGGACGTTTTAACCAATTTAAAGAGGCGTCTGGGAACAAACTGTGACTTTGAATCATGTCCACCTTTCTCATGTAATGCAGTTTTTAAAGCAGCTGAAATCTTTGAGTTGTGTGTTTGTTGTGTGGTCACAGGGAGTTGTTCATTGAACCAAAGCTGTGAATGAGAACACATTGCAAACATGAAGTTCAGCACGTCAAGTCAAATGTGACGTTTTGTACTTTGACGTGGAAAGTAGTTCTTGTTTTTTTTTAAGATACATTTCCAGTAGCACTAACCATGTTCATCATATAGTAGGTCAGCATGCAGTTCAAAAGATCTGCACCAGGTTCTGTCAGCACTGATGCAGTTCTCACTGATCACCAACAGAGGCTGCTAGAGGTCACAGATACTGTAACTACATGCCCATGTAAAGAAGGTGCAGAGTCGTACTTTAATCTGCAAAGTAACTAGTAACTCTAGCTGTCAGATAAATGTTTTGGAGTAAACTGTACAATATTTCCTCGTCTGTATTGTAGAATAGAAGCATAAACAGGAAAATTAAATGCCTCAAAGTTGACTAGTTACTTTCCGTCACTGAAATCTGCTGGGGTTGGAGCCAAAGTGCATGATAAAAATGTCATTAACTTAATTTGCTCATTCCAATTTCATCCCGCTCGGTGCACGAGCTCCGGGCCCGGAGATCATTGGTTCAATTTATTCAGCAGCCTTGCTTCGCTTTAATCATGGCCACAACAGAAAACTCATTCTGCCGGCTGCACGCGTATACAGCCAACGCTCTGTCCTCACACTGACACACATTCAACTGTTTATACACAAAACTGTCTTTTTCAAGAAGATGGTATTAACATGCGTGCACGCTGAACAGCCAAAAGCTCTCCGTGGCCTGATTTTGTGCTGATCTGAAGTGAGAAGTAGCACACAGCAAACAACCTTGAAACCATGAGCAGCAGAAAGAGACCGAGAAACATGCTGAGCTTTGGCATGTACATAAACACTGAACTACAGCTCATGATGAGTGTGCATGTATTACTACATCATTGTTTCCTGTTACAAACCTTACCGGGCACTCCTGCTTCCACCCACAGTCCAAAGTCCTGCACTTAACAGGTTAATTGGTGACTCTGTGAGTGTGAATGCATGTTTGTCTCTATGTGCCCTGAGATGAGCTGGCGACTTGTCCAGTGTGTACCCGGCCTCTCGCCCTAAGTCAGCTGGGATAAGCTCCAACCCTACCGTGACCCCGATGAGGATAAATGGTTACAGATAATGGATCACACTTGCTGGCCCCTCATCTCATCACTTGTTCAATTGCAAACGTCGACCACAAGAGAGCAGCGTTTTCTCACAAACGAGGAAACTTCTGCAGCCGGCTGTGAACATGCCATATGAAAAATACATACCTGAAAGTTTGTCTCCACTTTTCTTTAAGAGATACATGACAGAGAGCAACATGCATTACTGTAACATCTGTAGAATATAATATCTAGTGATAACAGCGTGTTGAAATGTGAAAATGCGTTGCAGCCTGTTCTCAAAATATCTTTATTCCAAGTGTCAAGACTAAACCTTATAAAGAAATACTGAACACAGGACCTGAAAGAGCAATCCTTAATGATACATATGGTTTAAAGTGAGGCTCTGCTTTATAGGACCAGGAGCAATATCACTAAAGAGGCAAAAAAATAAAGTACATCTGAATGGATGTAACATGGTGTCAGTGAACTGCAGCCCGGCTCTTTTCTTGGATGATTCTTCCCTCTGTCAGGGCCGATTTACTCGGACCCCTCTCGTTTCATTTCATTCACAAGTGACTGCCAGTGATTTGGCCGTGGGGCAGGTGTATTGCACTAACAGGTAGCCTGTGAGCTCTCACTGACCTGACAGAGCAATTAAATCATTTTCACGGGGTTTGTTGCGTTACATGCCCGTGAGCTAAGACTGTCATTTGAGCATTTAGTGAAAGGAGAGTGTGTATTCTGTGCTGAGAGGAGAGAGGAGAGGGGAGGGGGAGCGCTCTGGTGTTCAGGCTGCGAGTGGCTGAAAACAGTGGATTAAAGGAAGGGTCACGGCCTTGCTGATGGGATTTTTCTGAAAATATAGCCATGCCCCACGGCAGTGTTTTCCTTCAAAATATATAAATAATGTTTGACATCATGGGTGCATTATTAACAGAGCAAAGGAGGCGCTGTTTGAAAGCCTGATGATTAAAAAAAAGGGGAATGTTCCCTCTGTTCTAGTGTGATTGGAAGTTTGTCAAGATCACATTTAACATCTTGTTTGAGCAGCAGAGGATCAGTATTAGAAATTAAAACAGTTGGAGTAAGTTAACAAAGTCAAAATGACAACAGAAAATTCAGGGAAGGAAATATGACATGGGAAATTAAAATAAATAAATAAATAAATACTCCAGTGCAGGAAATTACATAATCACTGGAGTGGGAGTGATAATGAGTCTAAACACTAGGAAAGACAGACAGAGTGTGTGTGTGTTGTGTGTGTAACCAAACACAAGCAACAAAATCAATCCCACTTCCAGAGCAGCGCGACTAAAAACCCTCAAAACTCACATTTCCATTTTCCAAACAGCGTTTAGGCGGCTGAGCTTCATGCCGGCCTGACAAAAGGCGAGTAAACTTTCCTCTGTAACGGGGTGGGTGGAGGGTCGGTGGGGTAAACTGGGCTTAAGGTTTCAGCCCAGTGGATCCAGTAGAGCTTTAGCCTCCATCACATCCCCATTCACCTCTTGATCTAGCCTATATTTATGTTGTGAGATGTAAAGCTGGAACATTGCACCACGTGACGGCTGATAATCCATAGATCCTATAGATGTGTTGTGGTCATATGGACACTGCAAGAAAGCTGACTGAATCTTTGTTGTTGTTGTTGTCGTCGCTGTCCTCGTGTCATGGACAGATTTGATGCTTTGAGTCAGGAAGGAAGCTTCAACTTCAACCTCATTTAAAATATTACATTACATGCAGCGTATTGACGAATAAATGACATTATTAGATTGAAAACAACAGAGCTGGAATGTGACCACATGCTTAATGGTATTTTATATTTCAACATGACTACATTTCAAATATTTTGTTGTTGACTTTACTTTGTAAATACAGATGGATATTGGCTATAAAATATTACCCAACTATATATATATACAGTATATATAGTTACAAATTAAACTGCTATTAAATGCATAGGCAATAATAATGCCAGCTATAATAGCAATAGCAACATGCAATCCTTCATATTGTGTACATTTTGCTGATTACTCTTCTTTACTGTGACTTAAGGCATCTGCCACTATGTGTGTGATCCTGTGCATGTGCATGTGCGTTCTGACAGGATGGGTCAAATAATAAAGTTTCTAAAAAATTTAATAAGATTTTAAAGGCAGGACTTTATCTTGTGGAGTATTTTTAAATTGTGATACTGTGATACTTAGGAAGACTGGAGGCTTTACAGATTCTCATCATGTTGGATAAACTGTCCATTGTAGAAGCTGAAGAGTCTGAAATGTGGAAATCTGTGTCCAAACTGTATGTACTCTAAATACAGAACACCTCAGTAAAGCAGGAGTGTGTATTTCACAGAGGAGTGTGTTGACATTCATTTTATTTGTCAAATAATGACTTTACAATATTCTTATTGTGGCTTGTGAAGCTGATAATGTTTAAATATTTAAAATGTATTTAAAAAAATAATAATTTCAAACTTTTTCTCACATCAAATAGAAGAAAAAAAAAACAGGGAATGTGTCGATCACGGAGCTTCTGTTCAAATTATCTCGAGCTAAAAATTGTGTGGAAAATCCTCTCAGGATCCACGATGGAGACTGGCCCGGACCGCCGGCATTCCTCCATAATCTCAACCCTGCACACGCCCTCAACATTTGTTCAACATTCACTCTCCCTTTTCTTCTCTTATCACACATCTCTCCAACCTCACCATCCTCTCCTGATATTCAGTCAGATACCAACAGTCCGCTCGCTGTTTCTGCCTCAGGTTAGTGATCGTTCATAGACGTTATGATGACGTGATGGATTTTCAAAATGAGCGAGAATTGTTTTCGCCGTCATTGTGGAGAGGGCAGATATCTGTGGACAGAAATAGAAAGGAATGGGGGAGGTTGGTGTTTAAAGGAAAAGGCCTTTAGGGATGTCTAAACTTTCACAACCAGGAGAAGATATCAAAGAAAAGAAGTGTAACACTTCAAAGTATTGAAATATTCTTCAAAACAGACTTCATATTGTTTCTGTAATTAAAAATCCAGCATCATGGGATGTAGGATTGAACTGTTGCTGTTCAACTGAACTAAACTTACTTGCTGAGGTTACTGCTTTAGCAAATTCATACACAAACTAATGCTTCAAATTAATAAATTCTGACTGAGGATGACGTTCATGACAACCCCCTCATACACACACACACACCTTCCGGATTAAGCTCCGGCCTGTAAGACAAAGAGACACGTGTTGGTTCTGACAGATGGTACCTCATAAGGACATAACCGACACGTCTCCTTAAACCCGGCACTGACAGATAAAAGCTGAGCACAACAGCGCAGGAAGAAGAGAAAAGTTCAGACGCTGGCACGCTGAAGAATGGCCGAATGTTACCTCGACAGCAACAGCCTGTCAGAAGCACCTCAGTTACAAAAGGCAGAATCCTTAACCTTTAAAATCACAAACAACACTGTGCTCGCTGGCAGTCCGAACCAGTGCATTAAGATAGCTCAAATACTTCAGTTTATCTCCCAGCACAGGACCAAAGGAAGAGGAGCAGCGTCTTTTATAGACTCACGAGCCGGTCTCTAAACATTCAGCTCAGCAGAGACCACATGGAGACTTTCTCTGTGGAAAGACTTGTTTTAAAAAGCTCTCTCTGTGTTGCAAAGTGATCTCCATCTCAAATCTGTTTCACTGCCGAGGAGAATGGAGGGGAGAGGACTGTTTCTACTTACTTACCCACTTACTAAGTCACTACTGTTCATTTAGAAATCCCCAGACGATTAGACGACAAGACCTTGTCCTTTACAACCTTACATTTCGTCTTGCATATAGCCTATAGGAGAGGCTGAAGTCAGCCTGGACCAGATAAATATATTAGTATCTTCCATCTTCATTGTAATTAGGCTGTAAATTATCTTGAGGTGACACCAACTACAGCCCATTAGCTCCTTTATTGATATCGTATTTGTTGCACGTCAACAATCCGTGATGGAGCTATTCTTTTCAAGACAGGTTGAACACGCTTATTTTTTGAAATATCAGGGAGCGGCAGTATCCATCAGCTTATGTAAGCAGCAGCAGCAGATTTAATTAGAATTCAGTGGTGAGTGTTTTTTCTCTGTATCAGCTCCGATGTGGACAGGTGGACGAGGAACTCTGAGAGTCACGTTACAATGCTGAAAACATACTAATACAAATTATGCGAGCTCTGAGAGGATCTCTTAAAATAGTGACTGCAGAAGCACGTGTATTATTCTAAATCAAAATTTAGATGTGGTACTTCGAACGTCACAACAATCATATGTTAAAGAGTCATAAGAGATATTCTACAAAAGATAAATGGAATAAAGTTCTTTATTTTACCAAGTACAACTGTTTATGTTATTTCCTTCCCCTACACAAGCTGGGACTTAACATAAAAAGACTTTAATATAATGCAAATATAACACTTCACACTTACGTCTGAGTCAGACTAAGACTACTTGCGATTGGTCTTGGTTTTGGAATTAACCACATTTGTTCTTGTCCTGGTCTCCGACAAAGAAGACTCAGGACAAGACCACGACTGCGGAGGTATCACTAAACTGCCTGTGCATTTTTTAGATCATTACTGTGGTTGGAGGTAAAACTTTCTGCTTAAAAATGCATCCAAAACATTTGTTTTACTGTCAACGGCTGTCATGCCACTTCACATGCATTCCAAGAAAGTGAAGAAGAAGCTGAAAAAGGTATACACTATAGTCTCAATATACTCTGGTGTTAGTCGTGACATTACAACAATGTCTCAAAGTACTTAAATATCCAACAGATGGTGTGCCGAATATCTGAGAGTCCTTAAAGAGAAATAGTTGTTCACACTCTCTGCAGAAAGCTCAGCGGAGTAGCTTTACATTGGTCTAAAAACACTCAAGTAGCTTTGGTATATTTGCTGTCACAATATTGACTGCCACCGTGTTGAAGATATGGTACATGAAAAATGTTGCATGCTGCTGAAATGGCTTGGACTTGTGATCCTAAGAAACCTCATTAAAAATGTACTTTCATGATGGTTCATCTCGACGAGAGACGCGCAGTGCAGAGTCTCTCTGGCCGTAATTTAAACACATGCATGCCGACAGAATGAGACAAGAGAGTCTGCTTTCACTTGAAGCATTTCAAGTATGTGTGTGGCTTTTAATTAGGCTGGTAATTACTCTGGCTGCTTGATTTGGTTTTATTTATTAATTTATTCTCACGCAGGGGCGTATATCATTTCCATCTTTAGAAAACATGTAAGAGGTGACGAGCTACACGCTCACTCTGTTCTGTTACAGCTTTGCACATGACCTCAAATAGCTTTCTAAAAGAAAAAGAAAAGACAGCCCACGTCTCATTATTTTTAACATTCATATGGTTACTGTCTTGAAAAAACAAATATTTCTGCTCTGCTTTGATCTAATCGAATGTTCAGATTCATCAAACTGACATTTGCAGCGAGAGAGCTCGCCAAGAACAGACAGAAGAAGAATCTTTCTAATGCATTCACATGCAAGCAGCATTTAAATGTCATCAAGGTGAAACTGATTTAGACTTTACTTTATATTGTATTCTGGCGGGTAGTTTAATACCAATAGACAGTATAAAACATGGATGTCGCATCCTAAAAAATCCATCCATAAAATCCTAAAACTGGGTAAAGACGTGGATCATCCGTGGAGCTGAGACGGGATGAATGACGCCTTGTTGCTCAAACAAACCACCTGTAACGACACTCAAGTCTATAAAGTCTTAAAATAATCTGAACAGGTGAGTTATAGAGACCAAAACTGTTTTTTGTACCAGGCTGTAAACATATTATTATATGTTATTTATATTATTTCTGCTGTGAAGTTGGACATTTGGACATGGGGACTTATGGAGACTGACTCACTTCTGGAGCCAGCCTCAAGGTGACGTTAGAGGAACTGCAGTTTTTGGGTTCACCTTCAACGGAGGTTGCTGCTTGTACATACTTTACATTTTATCAGCAATGCAAAGTAACTACTGACTATAGCTGCCAAATAAATGTAATGAGCCGAAAAGTACAATATTTAAAATATAATATAGGCGAGTAAATGTCTGGATGGTTTCTAATTTTCATTTGAAATCACTAAAATATGTATCAAATCTAACTTTGCAACAAAAAGTTTTGGCCCTCTGTAATTCAAAGTCCTCTGAAAGTATCCTGATGACAGGGAGAGACAAAGATCGAGCACAAACCGCTTTGCAGATCACTATCAGCCGCCGTATCAGATCTGATTTATCACTAAAACAGCACGGTGAGATTGCCAGAGAAAAATACCTCAAAGCATTATCTGTTTAAATCACCTTGGTGGAGAAGGTGAGCTTGTCTGATGAAATCAAGAGCACAAGCCAGAGGCAATCGAGTCCCAATCCATGTTAATTAGCATTAGCTCAGTGAGCATCTCGCCTCATCGGAGGGTAAACAGCGGAGGGCAGAGCTGAAGCAGTGGAGCACATGGAGTGATACTGAGCCAGTGATACTGGCAAAGCATCTGGAAGGATGGAACAGCGCCAGTTGATCTTTCTCTTTTTCCATGCATGCTCCGAGCTGACACATGTTTCTGTGCAGATGTTGGCACATCTGAAACACATGTGAGGTCAACAGGTAGAAGTAGGGAACCCGAATCAGTCCTGTTTGTGGCCTGGAGCCACATTGGAGGTGGCGAGGGAGCTCTCCGTCACTGAGACGCATTCCAAACCGACCTAACCAACCAGGAAATTTGTTGGCCTGAGCGTCCCTGTGTACCATGCATGCCAGGCATGCTGGGATTTGCGACAGCTGTGGGCAGAGAGTAGAGACATTCGGTCAGTCTTGGCAACTGGGAAAGGAGGGACAGGTGGAGCAGAGCTCATCCGATTGAGTCTTTTGCATGCGTGAGGGGGTTGAGTCAGCCAAAGCTTTATATTATCATCATAATGCAGAAATCCAGTACATGACCCCTGCAGGGCTGCACGCTGATGCCTGAAAAGAGTAAACATGCTGGAAAAACACTGACCGACGAGGACACGTGACATGACACAGTTTATTGCCTACCACTCCAGTATCTTAGTTTTTTTAGTTATTTAATTGGAAGAGCTGCAAAATACAGGCACATAGAAGCAAAATAACTCCAATTTCACCAATTATGGAAGAAAATAAAATCTTCATGAAGCTCACTAAATGTTTTTTATTATCACCAACTAAGCACCAAACTTTTAAAAGACTTAAATCACACGTACACAATGTATTTGTATTCCAACCTGCTGCACGTCTGATTAATTCTGACCTTGGGTGGTGCATCAAAAGTATTTAATTATTCCATTTCCATTCCAACCAAAACCCCGGGGACGCCAGGTTTCATCATCAGACAGGTCGAGAAACAATTAGTCTTTTAATGACTTTCCTGCATTTCCTTTTTAATTAAGCATTTGACTGGAACTCGACAGAGCCTACTCTTAGGGTGCTAATTTTCAAATGAAGATTGCATTCGCCAAAAACAAGACGCAAAAATTCAACATCATATTCTGCTGCATTAAAATCAACAAGAGTGCCTTCTACTAATATTTTTCAGATTGGTTAAAAGTGAATATGGAAGTTTTGTTAATACAAATGAATTAGTACATTCTTCTTTATATTTTAAATGAGTCATTATTCTGATTATTTACTGTAATTCAAAAGATTCTTCCTGCCAAGTTTAATGAATTTTTATTTATGTGTTTTATTATAATAAATGCTTGTTAATTGAGAATTAATAGACCTATCTGGGTATATTATTAGTACATTACTTGTAATTAAAGGTTCTCAGCATAACCTGGATTAACTGATTCACAAGCTGTGTTGTTCACATCCAATCATATTCATAGGGGTGTAAACAGCAGCATTAAATATTTTATATTTAGTTTGTGTAACAGTAACACAGTTTGAATCTTTATTAGCAGCTCACACACAAAACAACCAAAGCAAATGATCATCAAACAAGAAACTTGCAACAATGAAACTCATGCTAAATGCACTTATTTACTTGTTTATACTGCAGCTTTTCCTATATAAAGCTTAGCATGTGTAAAATTCTACATTACAGTATTGACCTTATGTGTTTCAGTCTATTATTTATCATGAAAGAACAACCAAAGTAAATCATTTCTGTGGGCTCCAATGATACAATCTAAATACTAAATAGTAATAGTGTAATAATTGTGTAATGCATGTTAATAGCTGTGTCTTTATTTAACCCTCTGGGGTCCTATCAGTTGCTTTTACAATCTTGGGTGATTGCTTGGACCCCAGAGGGTTAATACCCCCGTGGCCTGAGGGTGGTAGATCTTCCTGAGCCTCTTAGTTCTGATCCGGTGTATCCAGAATCTTCTCCCTGACCACAGTGAGGAGAAAAGGTCGTCATCCTTAAAGATTCTCCCAGACATATTTGCAGCGTCTGGTAAAAAATGTTCTGTACGTTCAGCTGAACAAACCACTCTCACTGCAGGGCCTTGTTCGATGCTGTTTCTGCATCAGACACTGATGTTCCCCGTCAGGATGCTCACAGTGACGGCAGGAGCAGAAGTAAATGAGGTGAAACAGTCTGACCGTGGAAAGCACATGTTGCGTTGTGTGCACTGACGTGTTGTTTATGATCAGCGTGTGTCCACATTAAGAAACATCTGTCCAGTTTTATAACACTGTGTAGGTGTACACTGCGTTTGACTGACAGAGGAAGAGGAACATGAAACACTTTCTTCAGCAGCAGTCTGACAAACATCGATAATTAGATCAGTTCTCCGCCCACGCAGCACCGGGATCAGCTGATCATGTTGTCATGGTGACTGGTCAGAGTGCATTGGTATTTTTGTTATATGATATGTTTATTATAACAGTGTGATATAAAAACAGTGTGTGGCTGCTCAAAGTGTATTTCTTCATCCAAAACACAGTGTGTGACAGCGGAGACTCATTTCCTTAATTACACTATTATTACACTATTACTCTGCGTCTGTCTTTGATTTCAAGTCAGTCCCACTTTCCTCTTCTCAGCTTCCTATGTCATCATGTCCATAGAGGCTGCTGAGCCCGGTATGACACCTGCTCAGCTCCCTGTCAGCATTCCCCTGTGCCCCGGGCTTGAAAACCTCCTGTTCCCAGTGGTCCAAAACACATGTGGGACAAACACTAACACTCCCGCGGTGGTCTGAACTCACAGTCCAGGCAGCCGAACCAGAGAGAGAGAAGCTAAGAGACATTTGACCTTAAACACACAGAATAAGGACAATATGTCTTTTATTTGACCTCCAACAGATAACCTATCGACGACCTACGTTGACATATTAGTGTCAGGGCAGGACAAACTATAAGAGGGCTTGACAGACCGTGACTGTAGAGTTAACAGTCTTAGCGCCGAAGAAGAGAAGAATAGTTACAATATAGCAGCATCATGCAAACAGATTGGACAAGATGCAGAGATGACAGATGTGCAAAATTCGGCTAGCCTGCATGACTTAAATTATGAGCAGATTAGTAGGGTTCATTCAGTCTGTCAGTTCAGGGTTAGTGTGTGTGTGAGAGAGAGAGAGGGAGGGAGAGGGAGAGCATGTGTGTGTGTGTGTGTGTGTGTGTTTGACAGGCTGGTTGTGCAGGATGACTGATATTTTATCCATGACACTAAATTGTAAACATATAACCGCCTGTTTACAGCAGGTGCAGGGTGACACCTTTATGCATTAAAAGCTGGAATGCAGCCGCATTCACCCTCCCGACTATGAATGGAACTCTGTCATCTTTTGGTTCAACTTGATGGAGAAAAAAAAACCTCCTCGTCTTGCCAGATTTGCACTAAAACAAATCAATTTCATAGCACCTCTTTGTGTGAATGAGAAGCCTCTTTCTCATTCACACACCCTGTTTATTACATTCTTTCCTCGCCTCTCTGGATGCTTCTCTCTTTTACGTTTTTTTACATCCTCTCCCCGCTCAGGGATCTGTCATTCCTCCCGACTCTATTCGCTCCTGCTATTAATTTTTGATTGTAGTGTAACCACCTGCCTTCATCTCCCAGAGACCCTGGGTCAAGGAGCCTCTGAAAATGCAGCTTGTAAAAGATCCATCCATCCCTCGGCTCTGGCTCTGCAGTTCACGTGTGACTCGCTCATGCCTGCTGTCAGCTCCCATTACCTAATTGGAATTGAGATGCATCTGGCCTGCGTTTTTGTCTGCACTGCACTCCTGGTAGAGATAGCCTCCCACCCCTCCCTCCTCTAGGACTCTTATTCATGCCATCCCGCTGGGAGAGGCTTTTTTTTTTCCCCCCTGATGTGTGGTCAAACAGTCGTTTACTACAAAAAAAATGAAAGATGGCACGGAGCAGATCACAGCCAGCTGCAGGAAGGCAGCTCCTGTGGTTTGACTACAGTTAATAAGAGCACTGTTTAATTCATGAGATCTGTCATGCTACAGCAGCTTCATCTTCACTGTTAGTGAAATTACTGCAGCTTCTGTACTTCAAACTCTGTATCTGTCAGGATCAGTGACCTTGCAACGCCACGTCTGAGATCCATGACGACGTTTTCCACGGCTACATTTAGATCCACGTGGCATTGAGCATCATTGAGCAGGATGTGCTATATCATCAGGCGTGAAAAAACCACATCATTGGTAGTGATTTTCTCCTCGCCATAGTCTGGGAAGAATGATTCCTCCTTTCCGTGGGGGGAAATATAAGTAGCATGTCACATCTAATGGATTATAGCTCATTAATATCCATTAACTTAAGCAGAGAAACTACTGGCAAATGACCCAAATTTCAAAGTGTTTGAGGACATCTTTTGTGAGAAAATGAGAGCTCCGAAACAAAAGGAAGCATTAATTGTAAGAGATAACTTCGTTCCCACTCTCCAGCTCGTCCCTCACGTTCATATTCATATTCATATATACTGATGCTTTTATTATTCTGGGTATTTCGTAAGAAATGTAATGAGAGTTTGTCCTAACCTCCTATCACTCTTCATCACAGTCTTCTCGCAGTAAAGGTCGTTCAGAAGCAGATAGTTTGAATCTTTCCTCATCCTTGAGGTTGTGGTTTTGGCCATTTCTCTCAACATGAAGGAGCCTGAAATAGTTCCACAATGAAAAAAAAAAGTGCAATATGGACGTGTTTAGTGAGATTTACAGCTCCGCCTTGAATACCGAGCGCTCCTCGGTCCTGGGAGTGATATACTGAAGGAGTAGAGTGGGCTAGCAGATATCTGACTTTCATTTTTTTTTTCTTCCTGAGAACAAATGAGCAGCCCCTTTCCGCGATGAGACCGAAAAGACCAACGTAATTTATCCGACACAAAAGGCTGAATGGCGTCCAGTCAGGGGGCCTTTTAGAAAGGATGAACGTTTCCCAGAATACAGCAGCAGATTTTGGGACTAATCTGTGGAGATAATGCACAATAAAGCTGGACTAAGACAACGGTATATATCACAGTACCTCAGCAGGACCAAACGATTCTAAAATAACTATTTCAATAAGCTGAACGACTCCTTTTAATAATAGAAAGAGATGAAAAGCTCACAGCAGATTCCTCCTAGACCGTGTACAAAGAAAAAGAACCATAATGGAGCTATTAAATACATCATATTTAAAAGAAACCTGAACCAACCATTTGATTCTTAATGTCACCGCTTATTCACCAGTGATGATCACATACTTATCATCCACTTATCCGGGGTTGGGTCACGATGACAGCAGGTTTAGCAGGGCACCTCCTGGGGGGATCTAGAGGCGCTCCAGCTGGGTTGGACATGAGATGGACGTGCCCTCCTAAAGAAGCCGCCCGGTAGGCATCCAAATCAGACTCCCCAAAATTAGCAGGAAAAAGCAACAAACATCCTCCTACACTCTGCCAATCATGGGTACTTGTCACGCAAGTGACTGTCATAGTGATTCGTGGCCCTCGGTGCTGCATAAAAAACTATTGGACCTCTAACTATCCATCCATTTTCTGTATTTTCATCCTCCTGGAGCCGACTGTTCATCACACAAATCAAACATTCACACCTTCAGGCAGTTTAGAGTCACCAAAGAACCTGTTAGCCGGGGTTTGAACCAGTAACCTTCTTGCTGTGAAGATAAAACAAAGTAGGATGCTAAGCCTGACCTTGACAAAGCCCCGTGGTGTACAGCTCACTCTGACTGACATGATCATGTGTGTCTTTGTGTAATTCAATAGTTCCTCATGTGTTTAATCACAGATGTGTGGCAGTTATACTCACATAATAACACATCTTTAATCTTATCCAGGCTTTCTAAATGTTTCCTGACTTTCACCACTGACAGGGTCCCTCAAGTCTTTTGTGAGTTTCACGCTCACTGCAGTGTCTCTTACACGTTTTTTTCTACACATTACTCTTACACACCGGACCTTTAAGCCTCGCTGGCTAACTGGATATGGATCAAAGGAGATTAAAGCAGTTTCAAGTTTGTCTTTAAGGACTTGGCGTGAAAACATCCCATACTGATGCAATTCCAATGAGATGAGGGGGGGAAACAATAAGCCTTCCAGTTCAGCTGAAGCTGATATGACAGCTTTGTCTCTGGGAAGTGAACATAAGAAGGAAATATTATAGATAATTACATCCTCTGATTAATGCTTCCTTTGTTAATGTGAACTCTGTGAATCATCCTTTACTCTTTGCATTATATAAAGTACAACTTTACTTGACTGATTACTCACATTAAAACAATTTCTGAGATTTTGTATTTAAATATTCCAACGAGGCATCAATAAATCAAACTTTTGGTGGATTTTAGAGAAATCTACATCTGCAAACAAACAATGTTTAGTAGATTTAACACTCAAATGTGTATTTTTCTTTATTCTTCCACTCTGAGGCTGAAACAAGACACGGCATGGAAGCAACGATTTGTACTTTCATTTATAGATGAAACAGTTTGGGGAAAGTCAGTGAGTTAAACTTCAGCAGAGTACTCTCTAACTTGCGCAGGTTATTTTGGGACTCTCTCCACCTCTGGTTTCTGTCAGAGAAATCCATTTATCCAGAGGCCGGGCCTAAGTTTCCATTTACTCACCGGTTATCACTGTAATGTGGGCTGTTGGAGCAGCGAGCGGCAGCACATCATTACCTGATGCCTGACTCAGTTACTGAGAGCGGTGTGTTAGACTCATGTAGCCTCGTCTCTCCCTGTTTGCTGCATTTTAGTTGGAGATGAAAGTAACGGCAGCAGTTGGCTTGAAACGCATGTTTGATTAATGTAGCCTCGGTGTGTTGTGGACACTCACAGTGATGCGAGTGCACTCTCTGAAAGGTACTTTCAATCTGTCCATACTCTTTTACATGTGTCAAAGTCTATTTCCTGTACAGGTTACCATGGCAATGGGTTGCTATGGTGGTTTTTAAGCACGGTGACTGGGGAAAGTATATGCAGGGTCGAGAGCTTCATGTTAATGTTTGATGATTACATTTTGGCAGTAAAAGCCAGTGAAATCTACAGTATCTTTACTTTTATGCTGCCCGTTCACCTCGAGTCTTAACATGCCTTGAATCAAGGCCTTGAACCTGATTAAAGCATTTCCTGTGCCTCAACGCACTCCTCCTCCTTCTTCTTCTTCTTCTTCCTCCTCAGTGGTAATGACTTAACTTGTGCGAGAGGGTAAATGTGTGTACGCATGGATGATCTCACGTATAAGCTCACCGGGGATGGGGCGTCACCCGCTTCATCCCCTGTTGACCACCCTCCCACAGAGCCATCTGGCACCCTTTTTCCACATGACGGAGACCTACTCTGTCTATCTGCTTGTTTATCTGAGTGTGTGTGTGAATGCCTGACTCTGCCTGTGCATGTGCATGTGTGCGCACTGAACTGAGCAGCTGTTCTCCAGTATCATACATGTAAACACCGACTACCGCCGTGATTTATTGATCTCACCTTTTATCTCACGGTAGCACCTTGGATGCGAAAGCGATCCAGGGGGGCAGATGTTTCACCAGCCTCTGTTTATTCATTTGTTGGTTTATTTTGACGGGTAAACAAACGTGGGAAAACCTCCATTCCCACGCTGGCAGTATTTATATCTGTTAGCTATGTAATCAAATCATACACACACACACACGATAAATATTCACTGATGATTATCTAGGATCACTCCTTGATGATAAATTAGAAAAATCCCTAACTGTGTTTGTGTTGCGCTGAATATTTCAAGCCGATTTATGGACGCAGTTTCCAAAATAACCTTTACACAAAGCAGGCATGGTTGTTGTCTTAAGGTCTAACTCTTCACACTCTGTTTGCAGATCTAATTTTAGCCCTGGCTTGTTTTTTTTCCTCCTTGAGGATCAAGGTTTTGCCTTGGGGGTGATCAGGAGTATAAATAGTGCTAAATGCAGTAGTTAAGCTACTGTATGATAACAGCATGGCAGCATCATACTTGATGCTTCCATGACAGATCTGCTAAGCATGAGAAATGATTACTTGAGACATATTGTGCCCCCCCCCCCGCTGAGAAAAACTGTCCTATTTCTTTGATCTCAATTTATGCTTTCTATTTATTTTTATGGCCCGAGCTTTTGATTCCCCGAAGCTTGACATTACGGGGCCTGAGTGGGAATTACTAAGAAAGGAGAAAAACTATTATTAACCCATGGAAATCCATGAGTCGCCTTCAATGCTGCAGATTATTTCTGTTTTTTTTTGTTTTTTTACTTTGGTTGAAAGCGGGGGTACGGGGCAAGATGCTGCCATGGAGAATTTTGTGTGACAGAAGCTTTCAGTTTGCCTGTCTATCACTTTGTAAGACGTGAGACATGAGGGGATATAAATACACAGCCTAGATACCCTTGTCCCCATCCTTCACCATTCTTCTCTCACGTGGTCCCTCTGATTGCACACCACCACCACCACCAGCACCACCACCACCCGTCTCCCATGGCCCATCAGAGGCTGGAGGTCCGTCGTCTGAGTGCTGGGAGTGCTTCGCCCTCCATGACTCTGATAAGGACCTCAAAATAGCAAAAAGCCTCCATCACTCTCAAATTGGACCAACAATGCGATGTAATGAGCAAAACCACAGACGAGACGGATCCGGCGCTTTTATTGCATTATGTTGTTCTGTCTTCATTCCCGTCATACGCTAAGACAACATGAAACAGCAGAGTACCGTGCGCACTGGCAGATTAATTTGATTGATTATAGGAATTATACCTTTCAGCAGAGAATGCGACCTTGTAGCACGGAGTTGTTCAGTTCAGTCTCTGCATCCATCGTCTAGTTTGCTGGCCAAACAAATGTCTTGGCTGTGTAGACAGACAAGCTGAGCTGCACACACTGATGCAGTGACCCGGATCAAACACCTGAGGCCAGAGGGGAAAAGACTGCACACAGAAATACCTTCAATCAAGAAGAGTGGGTGGAATATATTATATGTAGGTCGTTTTACATCTTCATGTTACAGGTAGAGTATTTCCCTTTTTGCATTTTTCAAAGTAAAACCAATAATGTTTGTAATCAGAGTCAATCTCGCTCCCTGCATTTGAATTTTTTCAGTGTTATATAAAAATACAAAGCTCATTGTAGGCGTATGCGTGTCAGGAGGTGGGATGTATGATGGCTGCTAAAACAGTATATGACATAAAGACAAATATAGAAAGAAAATCAAACAAAAAAACAGAGACGGGAGATTAAACCCATCTGAGTGAAGAAATATAATGAATGCAGGCTGTGAGGGGTCACTGAATGGGTATGAAATTGATGTGAATCATACGCTGCAACCTTCACGGTCGCCGCCGAACACCTATGGGTGAGATTTATTTCATCTTTTGGAGGAATTGTGCTCCGGACTGAAACATCTCCACGACCATTAAATGGGATTTTGTGCATGGATTCAGGGTGAATTTTCATCTGGTACCGCCATCTGTGAAATTTGCTGTTTTTCCATCACTTACATAAAAAAAATATCTGAAAGTCTAATGGGGCTAATTAGTCTCAGACTTTGTTACTTTGACTCTTGTGTGAATTAGTAAAGTAAGGTGGAGAAGAACGTCTGGTAAACATTTGTATGTTAGCACAGCCATTGCAAGCATGTAAGCATTTAGTACAACCTCATAGAGCATGTAGCCATCTACTGCAATGCTATTAGATTAATTCCATTCAGTAGGCCTTCGTCCAGATGGGTGACAAATTAACAGTGTTATAAGCAAAGAGATACGTTGCACAACATGTGAGAAACACAAGCTCAGAATGTCTCAATCTGCTCTGGCCTGTAGTTTTAAAAGAAATCTTTCAAACAGTTGCTACAGTCTCTTTCTGGCGTGCTTACACTGCAGGGATTCGACACTTTTATACAATGTTTCATGCTTTCTGTTGCCATGTCATCCTTATCCACGAGCATAAGCAAACCTGGCTCCTCAAGCTCATTTTAACCATGGAGCTAAATGTTTTCACTCGTTGTGTGTCTCTCCTTCTGTTGTCTTGTGAGCTGAAAGCACTCAAGTGGCTCCCTTTGTTGCATTATGTGCCTGTCTGTGCCCACTCTTAGTCAAATTACTTCAAAACATCATGACACAATACAAGTAGGAAAAAGAGACACTTTATGATATGTAAAACTATCAATTTTTCAATACACCTTGAAACCCAAGCCCCGACAAACCACAAGAGAAGCAATAAATTAAATGAAATTGAGATCTGGCAGACAGACGCCTGGATACCTGACAATCTCGCTCTCTGAGGCATAAACCTAAAAAAAAATAATAAAAAAATATGCTTGCTGAGTGCAAAAAAGTCCTAAAGAATTAATGTGCGGTGCAAAAATGACGCCACGCTTGTCAGAGCAGCGAGCCAAACTAAAATGTATCTGAGCGGTCTAGCTCGTTGACTGGCACATTTAGGATCATGGAGTACACACATCATACACAATACCTCTGAGGGTAGGGGAGACGGAGTGAGGCTGTGTCATGTGAAAAAGCATGTCAGCCTGAGTTAACATATGACTGAATCACTCAGCGGCTGAATCTTTATCAATCAAGGGAAGGGGGGAGCGATGTGGCTGGTTCAGCAGTCCACAGGGGCTTTGACAGCCAGCGCTGTTGTCTGCCCCTTTATTAGCACTGCAATGGCTTTGCAGCAGGCCCGATCAATAACAGCTCAACTTTTAGAGGCGTGTATTACAGTGTCAGCCTCCTTCTCAGTTTTGCTCATCAATGCAGTGTGTAGAAACATATTTCCTGCGTGCATTTGCTTTACTCCAGATGCTGACTTACACAGTGGAGGAGTGCTCCAGAGAAGTGAAAAGAAAAAGTTAAAGATGACAACGACGTCACATGACAGGCTGACAAAGTGAATGAGTCAGGTCGTCATTTCCATGACATTTACTACTCCTAGAGATGTTTTTTAAAATTGAAAACTGGTGCCAACATCTCACCGCAGTTATTTTGACTTGTCAAAGCAATAAAAGCACAGATGGAATTAATAACATTAATGTTGGCTTAGCATTCCATTCAGATGAGCCAGTTCCAGAGCTCTCATACTGGGCATGCTCGCTCTCTGACACGACTTACTGGAACCGATTGTTAAAGTTTTTATTCACACCTATGATTTTCCTGCTTAGACACACATCTAAATCTCTGCTGTGTCCTAGAAAAAAATGTTTTCTGACAACATATTTCATCTATTGTCTGCCAAAATATCCACGACACCATTATTCTACTTTTTTTTATGGTACTGTTTATGCACATGGTCTTCAATCACGGTCATCCTCAGAGACACAAAACACCTGTAACTAACCGTAAAGCAACATTGTGTAACTTATCTACGATTAAATAACGATTTTAAATCATGTTGTGTCATACGTCTGTTTCTGCACTCTGTAACTTTGTGCTCCAGGAGACGTACGTTACACTTTACGGCACTAAGTCACACACCAACAACTATTTCACTGATTTTGGTGAAAGTGGATGATATTTTCATGTTTGCTGGATGTCCCTCTGATTTACAGACTTTCTTGATGGACAGTGAAGTAAACTGCTGCCAACTGTAGCTGCTGATAGCTAAGAGTAGCTCAGTTTGTTAGCCGGGCTGGGGTTCAGAGCACTGTTTTGGACCACCAGGAAGGAGGAGGTGCTGATGGGGAATGGAGACGGTGTCGTGCCAGAACTGGAGCTGGGCAAGCTGGCAATGTACCCACTCTCAGCAGCCTCTACGGACATAATGGCAGAGGTGAAGAGGCCGAAGAAGATGTTTCCAGAAGAATTAAATAAGAGAAGAAGAGAACAACAGGGCAAGAAGCCACCAGACAAGAGTAAATCTTGTACTGACTTTTAGTTGTTGGCGAGAGCTTCGTGAAATAAAAGGCTGAAAGACGCAGAGTTGGGCTGACTGCTGTCGCTAACGGGGTGCTAAATCGCAAAAATACCAATTTCTACGTAATGTTGCTTTAACATAAGAGCTTTGTCGCCTAACTCTGACATCGAACAGGTGTCAGGATGTGAACTTTCATCACTGGAGTCACTGTGTTAAATGTGGTGCTATTTAGGACACACTGTGTGTGTGTGTGTGTTTGTGTGTGTGTGTGTGTGTTTGTGTGTGCTAGATTTCTTGGTATGAATGTGGGTTACAGTAAGTTATCACGTGTGTTAGATAAAAATGTACTCTCTGTGCCAAGTGTATCTCAGAAGAAAGTCTAAAAATGAAAGTAAGCTAAGATTTACTGGCATGAACTCAACATCACCTTCTCCACACATGTCAGACCAGATGTTTCATAACATTCCTGCCATAAAAGAAACAATAATTCCAGTAGAGTATGAGTTTGTCTGCTTCCACCGAAAAACACTTCAGCGTCGTACTCCTGGTTTCCCGGCAGCTCTGCAGTACATTATAGCAGTCTGTACAGAGTGTTAAAGGATGAATGGACGTGCTTCATAACAAATGGATGTTTATCAAGCTGACTCACAGTCAACCACTGAAATATGATAAAATAACTCTTGGATGAATCATCATAAAACTTGGTGAAGATATTCATGGTCCACAGAGGATGAAGCCTACTGACTTTGGTGGTCACCAGGTACCACCAGGTGAAATAAGTCAACAGAGGTTAAACTGACACATAGTTTGTACATTTTGTAAGTTTAGTGATCCTCTAACGTTTCCTTTTGTGCCATCATCAGGTCAGTTTTTTAACTAGTTTCAAGTTCAACATGTTATACAGTTTTAACAAAGTTAAAAGCCAATTTGGAGAATGAAAGTGGGTCTAAAGGTGCATCATAAAAGCATCAAGGGGCTCAGACTGCCTACTGCTACCGAAAACACCCTGTCCCCTAGAATTGGGGTGATGTGGTCTTGTTTCTTGGACCTTGTTAGTGACCGGCCTGCATTTGAATTAGTTGTAGACCGGAAATAGTAGCCTGAGAGATGCCGATGTAGAGTGAGATACAGCAGTCCAGCCTGAATTAATCTTTCGCAGGGTGATAGGAAATTACTGTTTTGGAGTTGGATCTGAGTTGGAGGAATCTGAACCTTAGTACAGGATGACTTTAAACCCTGTGATCTCCTGCAAACATAAATGTTTGCTGCAGATACTAACAGTGCCAGTAAATGTTGACTCTAATTCAAGCCAAGCAAGCTGAAGGGATTTCTCTGCCTACGAGAGGGCCAACGTGTCCATCTGTTATCCGAAAAAGCCGCACATCCAAGCTGTGAGTCCATTCACAATCTTACAGCGTGTTCGATCACTGTGGGAACTTCCAAGTGGAGACGCGAGATGTAGGCTAGTGTGAGAGGAGAAACAAATGGCTCGCCCGGGGTGGGAGAGCGGCAGAAGGCTTTGCTTGCGTGCAGTCTGGTGGTACACATGTCTGTGTTTGGCTGTAATGAGGACACCGCAGAGTCACAGTTTATAGTGTTGACAGAGCCTGGTGCACCTCAAGGTCAGCAAGAGCTAGAGCAGACAACTGGAAGTTCATTTAGAAATAAACATTTTCTCACATTTACATCAGCTGTGAATTTCCGCACACAGTGATATACACCAGGTTATCAGTTATATACAGTAAGTAGCCTCACTCATCACATTTTCTGGTGCCAAATAATTTGGCCTCCTGAGATACTCACTTTTCAACATCTCAGGTTGTCATTTTCTGCTGGGTTAGGGATCTTGCAAAAGTATTTGACAAGACCAAGTCTTCACCATACTGCTACAGCAGCTTTGTGAGAGTGACAGTGTTGCTTTGAGCCACATGCTCACAACAGCAATGTTTACCACACTCACTATATTAATACAGCTAGCACCATCTTAACACGCTCACGTTGATTAATTAGCTCTTAACACAAAGTAGAGCTGCAGCTGATGGGAATGTTATTAAGTTTGCAGGTATTTAGTCATTAATCACGGAGGCTATTAGATATCATCCTGAGGGGAACGTCTGAACCAAATTTGATGGCACTCCATCCAATAGTTGAAACTAAAACTGTCATCCTTGATATGGGAGACTGGGATCACCAAAGTCATTAGGGGTCGTTGTGTGGAACAAAATTTCAATTTTGCAATCCTTAGTGAAGCAACCGATCCTTCCATCCCTGGAGCCACACCACTAGCCTGGCTAATATTTTATATTTAACTCTACGTCGATGGAAAAATGACATCATGACATCTGCAGAAATAAAACTATGCACTTATAGTTGGACCACTCTTTCCAAAAAGCATGCTGTCACGTACAGGTTATATGAGTAGCAGCTGAGAAAACAAGCCGGAGATGATCCTCAAGTAGCCTCTCTGCTGTTTTATTCAATCCTGGGTTAATGCATTGCTCAACATCTCTTGCTCCTCCTGTCCGTCCGATTCTCAGCGAGTGCGGTAAAAGAGTAAGCTCGGATATGTAAGAAGGGAAGAAAAAGGTTTGCGAATACAATGTAGGCTTAGTGCCAGCAGCTTGAGTTTTGAGTGAATGGAGAAAAGGGGGAGTGTTGTTCTAAGTGCTGGAAGTAAATCTGAGAATTCAATAAGTCTCCAGGCACTTCTATTATTCAAAAGACATCACAAAGGAACACAATGAAAACAAAAGAGGCAATGTAGTGTGTATGGACGTGCGTGTGGATATGTGTGTGTTGCGGGGTTCTACTTCCTCCCATCAACATCTCGCTGGAAAGCTTGATGCGTTTGGTGCATAATTTAGCTGTGTTGTATCTGTCTCCACTCTGTGGGACCTGACATCATTGTTCTATGGAGATAACTGAACTGTAAGGAGTACATGGGTACGCAGTCTACATGACCACGAGCACCTGAGCAGAGGAGCAAGTGGAGCAAATGCACTTTTAACTCATCACCATACACATCAGGTGATTATATTTAATCAGCATATTGTCAATGATGATTTTTCTGTTTTCAGCAACTAACAAAAGTATGAATAAAGTAAAAAATCACACATTTTTGGGCCTTTTTTTGACTTAGTTCAGTGACACCAAAGGCTATGCCACACGCATGCTTTGGCTGTCAATCAAAGATTGTCATTTTGTGTATTATCTCACACAGATGCAACACTGAAAGGTAATATTATTTTCTGGAAAAGGCACATTTATCAGAGCTACAAACTGCAATGAAAAGTTCATGAAAAAGAGTGACAGTGGATGCTATTTGACGATTGGATCCACCTTCATACGACTCAAAGATTGCATATCGATTGTATAATACATAGTTTTTCTCAGTAACATTACATGGAAGTAAAATTTACTCCTCAGTTAATTATTTTGAGTAAGTCAGAAGCAAAGCAGCAAGGAAACCCTCCTTGGCGGATACAATTACAGATTCGTACAGATGAATGATGAGATCACAAGAGATGATGTCAAGACTGCAGGCATATTATTTCTATTATGAAATTGCCTACACAGATGGTCTATCACCAAGCTGTTTTTGAGGACACCAAGCTGTTTTTGAGGGCATAACATTTGAGGTAACAATACCACAGAGCTGCCGACCTTTGTTACTTGTTATAGTGTTCGAAATAGAAAATATAAAACTGGGTTTTGGGGTGTTTCCATACCTGTGGCTTGTCTGCTCTGTTCCAGGTCAAGGACTAATTTCATACAGTTGTTGCATCCAAAAGCAGTCAAGTTGGAAAAGTTGTGCTGGCAAGTTGGTCAAAAATATAACTGGGAAGATGTGCGTCCTCTTCATTAAATTTCCAGCAAACATCAAAAATTTTAGAAATGAGAAAAAAAATGTCCCAATGTTTCTTATTAGAAGATGTGGTACCTCAAAAGTTCGAAGCACTATCGGAGATGGGCTCTGATGGGTGCATACCACCACTCACTCGCACGGCAGTTGTGTTTTTTTTACACAGAGTATCAGATATACTTGATTAGACTATTTTTAATCATCAGGCGATACGTGAGCCAGCTGTTTGAGATGGTGGGGTCGATTGCATTCTCACTGAAAACAAGTTGAGACCACTCCCTGTAGGCGATCTTGACCTTCTTGTTTTGCCACACATCAGCGATAGCTGTATTCACATAGTATGACCAAAGAAACCAAGCTCTGAATACATCCTTAAAATCATTTGTTTGGATTGCAAAGAGACTGCAGTGGTCAAATATGAACTCAGACACATGCTACAAGGTCATGTTAGCAGCTGGCAAGTATGTTTTCCACAGCAGAAGCAGTTTGTTTGGAATAACCAATGTTGTTTAGTCACGTTTGCCAAATTCCTGCTTCACTTGTATCTTTCCCCAAAAGCCACAGCAACTAGAGGGGGTGGAGGGCATATGACGCTACTGACAAGCAAGCACCATTACCGTGAATAAAATTACAGATTTCTCTGGGTTTGAATGTTGGAAACATTTGGGATAGTTTAAATACACAACATATAAGACCTCTTCTAACTGCTGTCCTCAAACTACTATCTTTCTAATCAGTAATCGGTATTGTTGAGACTTTTTGTATCAACTCATTTTAATTAGAACCTAAGCTATAAATGTTTTCAGATTCTTTGGCTGCTGGAATCAGTGAAGTGTGTATGTCTGTATTTTAACATATGCAGTTCCAGGTTGCAGTGTATGGCAGGCACATGTGACATGAAATTTTCCACACTGCTGTAAGCACACACTCCAATCCAATTAAGATGTATTGACAATGACAATGTGTTTAAATTAATAATAAAAAAATGTATACTGATATGTGAGAAACTATGATTTTATTTCACAGGAATATATTATTTTGTTAATCATTTATGCTGTTTGCTTATCTAGTTCCTGATGCATGTATAAAACAAGATCTGCCTGCTAAAACAGTTTTTATCATTACACTCATTGAAATAAAAACATTGTTGGAGGGCACGCTCAGCCCTGTGACTGCCTGACCTGATGGCACTGATGTCTGCATCTGGCAGCGGCGATAGCAGCCATTCTGAACAGCTAAACAAAGTCTCTTGACTTTCAGCCATCTTTCATTTGCACAACAATAACCCGAGGACGATGCTTTAGAAAGAAAACCTTTTTTATATGCAGGGGAAAAAAAACAAACATCTGCATATGATTGACCTGTGCAGTGCAATGCACAAGACAAAATATATGTATTGAATTGTAATTTGGTCATACTGATGGTACCGCAATGCCTTGTTCATAGTGCAGGATTAACTTGGCATGACAGCAATAAAAGACTGGAATTTCAGGTCCTTTGGGATGCCATTAGATATTACTATCTGGCTTGTTGATCCATGGATGGCGGCCTCTGCATAAAAAAACAAGCTCTAGGAACTACAACCACAAAAAGGGCCACCTTATAGATGAATAGATGAAGTAAGGAGAGGAAGCTGTCCTAAAAAGCATGATTGATGACATATTTTCTAGCTGTTTTATGTGCAGGTAGTATCGTTAGGATTTTAAAAAATCGGTGTAACCTTTTTAACTGTTCAAGAAAGCCAATTAATAAGCGTCATGACAAACACTGCAGCTGTGCACACTTGGCATAATTACATAAATATTCATGAGCAGAAACACAATTCAAAGTCACATACAGGTAAATGCCAATTGTGCATCAGCAGGAAGAGGAAACAAGCTGAAACAAAGAATAATCAGGTTCTTATTGAACCCTTCATAATCATTTTAAACTCACACAGAGAGCCCGGCTCTTTTAGTTTTACATCATTTCCCCTTGGGGGTTGTGTGAGCAGAGTGCATGAAAGCCCTTTGGTCTGATTCAGTTTGCCTCAATGAGAAGAAAAAGAAAGAAACAGAAAAAAATGAACACTTCTGTGGTCATACATAGATATTTTACTCCAGGTTTCCCAGAGAAGAAAGTAAACAGGCAGCCTCACAGAGCAGTGTGAACAGATCAACAGGTTTATAAGATACGACGACAGCTGGGATGTTCAGTGTCAGTAATAAACCTCAGTGCAGCATGACACACAGTGGTAATGTCTCTCTCACACACACTGGGAGTTTAAAGAAGAGTAAAGAAGTTAAACTCTAGTACTTTTAATCACATGATTTTGATATTAATACACATTTTTAGCAACTGACATTTTAACATGTCATAGCAGGGAAAGCACAGGCGTAATTAATAAGCATTAATCATGTATACTAGCTCTACGTGTGCACTACAAAGCATGGCTTTCCTGCCATACTGTGTGTGAGCCATAATGAAAGCTCTAGAATCAAGCTGACACCTTAAAGAAAGCACACTATAACACTAAAGTCATTACTAACCTGCCATAAAATTATATTTCCTTACAGTAGATGGATTTTGAATTTGCAAATTAAAGTAATGCTGTGTCACACCATGATCGCTAAATTGTGTAATAACTGCATAATGATCAAAAAGTCATGTCGTAGTAGCAACAGATATGAATTCTTTATGAAGGTGTTTTCTGATCGTTTTCAAATGTTGTTCCGAGTGACAGGATTACGCGCTCAAATAAATAAATAAATAATAAAAAGTAAAAATAAACTGCATGCTTTGGAAGTGGAACAGCGAAGGCTAAACCCTGCTTTATCCTGCCAGTTACGAAAATGGCAGAATCAGTTCTGATTGAGTGTTTCTCCACGAGACAGTTTGTTTTTCCTTAAACCAATTTTAGTTTTTATCCTGCATTCATCAGTTTGTTTGTTTTTTTACAAACACATGCTCATACACCATAGCTATGCATCAAGATGACATTTCTATAATTTTATATCACTTTGCAAATGTGAGATGTTTTCAGAAACATACACCTTGAAGTAAAACTCATCAAGTAATTATTAATTCAGATCTAAGTTCTGATTTATTCTTTGTAACCACAGCGTTGGAAGGGTTTAGTTTGCACATAGTATTTCAATTTAGTCTGGCCTGATTAGAAAATGCTGGTTGTAATTTCTTTGGGTATTAATAACAGCTTCTAATGTTGTTTAAATATGATCAATAATACATTTCTAACACACTCCACACCTCCATTTATACAAACTTAGAGAGCACAGCCTCAGGGCGACAGTGTGGTTTAAATAACTTCACCTGATTCACATTAGAATCTCACTTGAATTACAGATACACATGTGTTATGTAATACAGTTCATGCATGCTAGCATAATTAGACAGCGTTCTATATTTAGATATAATTAGCACAGTAATGAAAAATGCAGTATTGCAGTCTACCCAGCTTTTACTTTTTTTAAATGTAGTATTGATACATGTTGAATAACCACAGAAATGATGTATTTCCACAGCACACAGATGCAGGTATATAACCTTATTCTGCCTGCTGTGCAGAAGAAGAGGTTGAATAGCGTGTCACAGGCATGCTTTGAGTAGTATTATATATTCCAGGCTGCATCAGCTGTCATTCCAGAGTTATGCCAGGGCTCAGTGGGAGGAAACTGCTCCAAGTAAGCAATGGATGTCACTGGAACTGGAGGCCAGGCCATATCCAAGATGACAAAAACAGGACTTTACAAGACTGTTGTTCTATCATGAGGACAGAGTCAGGCTGAGCTCTAGGCTGACATGGCCGTATAGTGCCTGTCACTGAGATCCGACATATGAGCGGGCCTGCAGTCAGCTCGACAGTGCTGTGATTTACAGCCAGTGAAAAATGGTAAGTGAATATTTTATTGAAATCCTTCTGTGTGCAATTGGTCACAGCAGTGACAGGCTGCTAAGACTCAACTTTTAACAGCATCTGTGGAGGTTTAAGCAGCCTAACACACACACATGCCAAGAGTTAAAAATGCAGATTCATGTTTGTGTTTTCTATGCGAGAACCCAGAGCGTGTCAGCCATACTCTTTTATTGAGCCTCAGAGGATTATTCATACAGTAAACGGTTAAATCAGTGGCCGTTTTCATCTATATAAAGATACATTCATGTGCAATCATGGATGTAGGATTGTATATAAGGATCAAACAGTGTTAAACACAAATAATAGAGAAATAATGAAAATAATACAATAAAAAGAAGGAATAAATGCATAAAACAAAGAGGTAGATAGAAGGATAAAATGTACCAGGAGTATTTATTCCACCTTTATCTTCCCTGTTGGTCTTCTTTATATAAATATATATATTCTTTCCAGGTTAGATCACACTCAGAAACTGAAAGATCTGATCTCTTTGAATGCTTTTAATCTTATGAAAGACCTGGAGACAGAATCATGGGTGTGTCGTCGCTTTAACTGAAGTATTGTTGAATTCATGCCTTGTGCTGCACTTTTATCTTTTATTATTTTGTTCTAAATTGCTATGTGTTGTAATATTGTCTGTGTGCTGCTTGCTGTCTTAGCCAGGACTTTTTAATAAATAATAAAAAAAAAACATAACCACATGTTGTGTGATAAGAACTGTTGTGACTGTGTGTCTTTTCTTTTGCTGGTCCTAAATTGTGGAATGACCTCCCTTTACGCATTAGACAAGCCCCTTCACTCAGACCCATTTTTATTCCTTGGCTTTTAACCCAGCATGAGACTCTGTTTCTGTTTCGCTTTAACATTATTTTAACATTGTTTTATCGTTTATTATTGTTTTTATATTGTTTCTTTGTTTTATATGTCTTATATTTCATGTTCTATTTTATGTACAGCACTTTGTGTCAGCTGCGGCTGTTTTTCAAAGGGCTTTATAAATAAAGTTGAGTTGAGTAACTTCTTTGCTGTGATGACACGGTAAGAGCGTTTCCTCAGAGCTTATAATACTGTGATATTGACACTTTTCCCTTCCTTTCATTTCAAGTAAGGAGAAGTAGGAATGTGTATGTTTTTTTTTCCAAAATATATTTATTGGTTTTTATTAGTATTACAGAACAATTACACTACTGCAACACTTCACAAACAGAACCAACAACAATCACTCACGCACACACACACACACACACACACACACACAAACTTGCACAATATTAATGTATAGGTTTGCCAAATCAAAAACAAGAGAGAAAAAAACTAAACAAAATAAAATAAAATGTAATAAGGGTCCCCCTTAAAAACATTTAAATATACACACAAAAGAAAAGCAAATAAATAAATAAATTTACATTCCAGATTCTACAATGCGCATATATGGTTCCCAGAGATGCACAGGGAATGTGTATGTTTGTGTTTACTTCACTGCTCTCCATTGCACATAATAGACTGGAGGCTGCTAGTTTCCTATCTGAGCCCCCCCAGCTGCTGCCTACCTACAGTATAAAGCCACAGTAGTAAAAAAGCCTCAACTATAAATCCTTGTCTGTGTGTGAGTGATGCTTTCGGTAGCTATGGAAACCCAATATAATACCTCCATACCCCGCCTCCCTCCCTCCCTCCCTCTCTCTCTCTCTCCCTCTCTCTCCATCCACACCGGAGCTCTTCAGGCTACTTTGCGCATGCACGTCCGGTCAAACCGAGCATTGCATCGACTCCAAGATGGCGAAAACACGTCTGGCTTGCCTCCTGACTCTCCTCACAACTCACTGTAAGTACAGAAAAATCACGCCAAAGTGCCTTTTTTTATTTATTATTTAGTATCTTCCTCCTTTTCTCCTCCGGTAAAGATGACCGTCGAAAGGTTTCTACTTCAAGTGTCCGTTTGCTCGGGATTTTACACCGGCGTTAAAGCAGAGAGGAGAAAAAAAAGCCTCTCTCCAGCTCTGAAGTAACCGTATCTAACGGCAAACTCACGCCGGGAGTGACAGCCCAAACTGAAAAAACACAGTTATTAATTCAGTTTAACTGACTGAATGTAGTCGCCATTTTTCGACACAACTTTTTAAAAGGGTTAACATGACGAATGTGCGAGCGATGCTTTTATTGTTTATCTCTCTATCTGCCGGTGTAACGGCTCCGTTACGGTAAAAAAAATATATATATATATATTTAAAAACCCGCTCGGATGTAGCAACATATTAGCTTAGCACGACCAACGGCTGTTAACCGTTAAACGCTCGCGCGCATGAATTCAGATTTTTTTAAAATTAAAAAAAAAAAAAAAAAAGTTTTAGAGTTTTTTTATGAGTTAAATATGAATTAACACAGCTTTTTTGAAAAAAAAAGTTTAAGTCCGTGTTTGTTAACTATTTAAAAAAAAGTTTTTGGTGGGTTGGTGATGGAAGTAGTGATGCGAGATAACGGTTCTTCCTGCGGCGGTTGTCCGCGGGAGGAGCTACACCAGCCAGGCCGGTTGAGTGTCCTCTACCCCCCCACACACAACCACCAGCCTCCACCATGTCCACCACCTCCTCCTCCTCCTCCTTCTTCTCCTCCTCGCTGCTGGACCCTTTCACAGCCGGGCTGCTAAACAGAAACAACCGTTGGGCAATCGATTTGTTTTCGCTCAAACACCGGCCATGTATGCCCGGTTTATCGAGCCCTGTAGCCGCTCACCTGTAAGAGCGACGCAGCTCCTTTTCTTCCACGCTTTTAATGTATATATATGAGAGTTAAATCAGTATTTACACGTAGCTACATATGAGTATTTGTAATAAGGAGGCAGGGAGCACTTGTTGCTGTGCTGTGGAGCGACTTGTTGATCAGTTCTCATTGTTTTTACTCATATTTCCCCTCAAAACTGCTTCAAAATAAAAGGTTTTATTAAATCACACCAGTGTAAAGCTCTAGTTTACATACTGTAAATCTAGATCGATTCACTTCACGGTTAAAAGAATGGATACTAATTCATCCCTTCGTTACAGCCCTGACACAGACGGTATATCATATGTCTGCCTATAGATTTTATGGATTAAAGCCCAGCTTTGATTTATGATTATGATTTTATAATATTCAGATCATTATGAAGTCATCGGAGGATGTTTGGCTTTTTGAATTAAAGAGGAATTTTATTTTAAGTCTAACTAAAAAAAAATTTCTCTGTTTGTGCTCTGGTAATAATTTTAGTTTTTCAGATGAGATGCGGTGCTTGTTTTTCCTCTGTTAACCAAGGTGTGTGAGAGAGAGGACAGACACACAGATCAAAGCGAGCTACAGACATAAGAACCTCCTGTGATCTCTCAAGTGTGTGAGTTGGCTCTTAGGTTTAATTAGGAATAGCAACGGAGCTCGTTTGAAATCTGTTGCTGTGCGATCAGCGGCGTCTCTCTTGACGTACCTCGAGGCTGTGTGCTTGTTTTTTAATTTTACTTTTTCTCCCCCTTTTTTTTCAAGTGTTACGTTTCAAACACTTTTGTAATGATGTTCCCCTGAGTAAACCTTTCAGAGAGGCATGGTAACAGCACAATTGACATTTTCAGGGGGTGGGGCAGTGAGCTGGCGAAGATTTAAGAATTTCTTTTGTCTTGCCTGGACAGGGCTTAACCATGTGGCCGACTGGCTCCCGGCCAGCAACGCCACTGTCTGTAGATAAAGGACAGATCTGGCTGGACTGCTGCTGGATGGCACTGACTGTAATTAAAAAGCTCTCTTCTTGTGTTTTTTTGGGGGGTGAAAGCTTTGCTCCAAATTCAAGTTTCTGATGCGGAGGAATAAGCGTGTCACTTCGCTTCTTCTTCTTGTAGGTCACGCTTATTTCTGTGTCTGTGAGATGCGCTTGTTATTTTCAATTCAGGACATTCTTTGGGTAGCTATCATCTTAATGGCCGGCGCAGGCCCCGGCCATTCCAAGTGAAGGCTAAACCCAGCGTGGCTGAACATAGCTGCAAATATCAGCCCAGTCATCTGTCAGCCGAGCGAAAGATGAGGGCCATTGTTATTTTAAGTACACATGCTCACAGCGGACTTTCCATCCTGATCTAATGGAATGCATTAAAATTTTCCGTTGTTGGCCTCACCTGAGCACTTACACTTTAAATATTCCAAGGAAAAGTGGTACTTCTTCAATCGGACATCTGCCAGAAACCTCCTGCCAAGATCAGGACCGAGATATGTGGGAGCTTGGAAGATGCTCAAGTGGATTAGTACTGAGCTAATATAAACTTTTAGATCACCGCTTCGACTCTTGTGAGAAACACCTGTGCAGATCTAGACATCTCACTCCACGGAAACCTCCGACTCGAGCAAAAGTGACATTTTTATTATCTTTGTTTTCATTCACGGCTGTCAGCACGAGTCCAATTGGAGCTAATCTCTTATCTGAATGGATAAGATAAGAGAGAAAGTCGTCCACCAGATTGTTGTCGAGCCTCCCCTGTGTTCCCGGCTGATAGGCCATTGCATCACACAGAGAGCTTTGAACACCACATAACTGGGGTGCTCGTGGAGTGACGTTACCCAGCGCACTCTTCAAACATTTGTCTAAATTCGTGCCAAAGCGTCTGAGCTTTTTCTTTTCCTTTGGCATCGCCGCCACCGAGATAACTGCACATCGTAGCTCTCCCAGGAGGTGCATGTCGTCAGATGTTTCCCTACCCTACCCAAAGCTTGTGAGCAAATGTTTGGAGCACTCTTTGAATGGCATGTATGGCCCCTGTGGGCAAGTCACATACAGTCTGACATTTTACTACAGAGACAGTAAATGGCAGAATAAAACAGGGACAGAGTAACAGAACGCAGTCGCTCCCTCGCTGCTGAACATTTGTTTGTTACAATCAGGAGTTCCTCTCTCCAGACAGCCCAGAGCGAGAGGTGTCGGTGGAATAACACATTTATCATCGCTGTCATTCTGGTCTCAGCTCAGATGTTTCCGCTTATTGCCTAACTGGGAATTACTTTTACAAAATCGCACAGGTTTGTGATCGTTTTTTTTTTTTTTTTTTAAATCAGCACAGTCAGCCATGTGGATGTCTGCGCAACAACAGTCTCTCCATGGGGATAAAGTCAAAGTAGCACATGGCCCCTTACTGTGGAATGACCCGAAACAGCTGAGCAGGCGTGGGTGGTGGTGGTGTTTTCGAGACGCGTCTCAGGCGTAACCAGAAATATCTGCCGCGTCCCTCCCCAAACCTGAGCGTGCATGTTAGCAAATGCAGCATTCCAAATAGAAAACACATGGAGGCAGAAACCTTCTCATCATATGTGCACTGACTAACAATCATAACCACCTGTTTCCCTCGGAGATAAAAGGGACCCCTGTTGATGAAGTTGGCTGAGGTCGGAGCACAAAAAAAGGGGGGAGTTTGTTGAAGAAAGCTCGGCAGTGTTGCTGGTCGAAGGCGTTCGGGAAAACAAGCTGGGTGTGACGATACATCTCCAGAGACAGAAATCCATTTTAACCTGACACAGAGGAGGATTCTGCTCTCCGTCCTGCTTTCATAGTTTTTGAGCTACAGCAGATGCCGAGGCTGACAGGCAAACACTGACATGCTCACGTTCTAGAAATGGCAATGGCATGTGCATGCTTCAAATGTCAATAAGACTACCATGTGAAAGAACCATCGGTCATAAACCAGAAGCAGCCTACGGGCGGCATACAGGCCAAAAAACGTCATATGAAACTAGTAAAATGCTCTCGGTGTGGAAAAAGAAAGACTTCATGGACACACACACACACACACACATACACACAGATATCAGATTTACAGTCAGAGACCCAGGAGATGGATTTACAAGAATAAGGAGTGAATTGTCGTCCTGTTTAGGCTAATGAGCTTTTGGAAATGATCGTCCTTCCTCAAAAGAAGGGTTAAGTGCTTGTTTGTTTTGACATTATTATTCAGTGTTTAGGCTACTCTAGATCAACAGGATAATCCCCAAGATGCCTCTGCGCTGACTCCCTGAGCTTAGGGCTGCAGGAGAGGTTTCCTGTTTGGCGATCTTTATCGGCGGTCACGTGGTCCCCGGAGGGAAGAAGCAAGCGCCATGGCCGCTCCTGCTCGTGTATTCACTGGATACCGACGGAGTACATCAATAGGTCAAAAGAGAGCACAATCGATCAAACATCAGGACGCTGTCAGCTTAGTGAAATAATTAGGGTTATTCATTAATGACATGGCAGAGGCAATGAACTACATGCGGCCGAGCCACTGTCGCTCTGAAAGGAAAAAGCTGGAGGCTGCGCTCCCACTGAGAGTCATAACCAGATAATCGCTTCGGATTCATGTTTTGTTTACCAGGCCGTAACAAAAGGGCAATTACTGGCTAAAAATAGCCACGAGGCAGAGTCATCTGAAAACCTCAGGTGTTTGATCAACGTTCGTTCTGAACCATAAAAACTGTGAAAATCTACTGAGATAGTGATAATGATTGTGGACAAAACTTACATCACTTAATCATATTTCTTCCTCAGTGTGTGTACGTGGGTTTCCTCCCAGAGATGTCAAACAGGAAGCCGAGAAAGCTGAAGTCTTTTGTCTGTTGCAAGTCCAGATTTTTTGGGGAGTTTCCTGGTATGTATCATCTCCTTTGGAAGATGATAGCTTGGTTATGGCTTACGATTTTAAAATAGACACTTGTGGTTTCTTGGAGGCGATAACATTCTGCAGAACAAATCTCATCTGTGCAGCTGTACCTGCAATCCACAGCAAAGGATGCAAATAAGATTGGTACACAACTAGTTATTTTTACCACAAGAGCAAGGAGCGAATGTGCTTGAAGCTCATTTCCTTTCCCTACATCTGGTAGTCTGTAATTAGGGAGGGGGTTTCCACACCTCCATCCACCACCTCCAGGTGCACGTCAGGCCCCGCAGTGTGCTACTGTGCAGGCAGCAGGGGTGTGTGGATGCACCTGTCAGACACGTGACTATCAAAATAAAAAGCATCTAATCTTTTTTTTGTTTGTTTAAATAATTTCAGTGACGCTCGAGTTTGAACTGTTTGAGCTCATCGTAATATTTCTGGGGTAAATCCAGGCCAGTTCAGCAGAGATGTCAGACAGAGGACTTCATGTGAGTTACGGGCATCCTGCAGCGCAAAATGGGTTCAAAACAGCACAGCATAGAAATGATATACGGGGCTTGGTCAGTGAGACCCAGACCTTGATGCTCTTAACTAAAAAATATTTATTACATACTGGAAAGCCTGGCTTTGTAGAGCTCTGAATGTAGCACAGAAAAACAAGATCTATAATCCATCTGAGACACAATTCTAATTGAAAAGGACAAACTAATCACTCTCTGTGGTTCAAAATCCACGTCAAAGATTGATCTCAGTCCTCATCTCTGAAAAGACGGACTCAGTAGCTCCATAATTGGCAGGACAGTCTGCAGAGAGGGGATTTTAGAGCGCCCGGGTTGAGACGTGACACAGAAATCTTGGCACTCATCCAAATGAGTTATTAGTGATGATTAACTTTGCGTGTGTGTGTGTGAGTAAGAGAAATATTAGTAATGCAGTAGTTTTATCGGTTCACTATTATCGAGGCGCAGTGACGCAAATGCTCAGCATCAAAGCATCTGCAGTCATTTTTAACACCATCTCAAGTTCAGCTCAAAATAATATAGGACGCTGCTAACCTGGCTCTATAGAACACTGCTGACTGCCAAAACCAATCACAAATTAGATTTTGGTTCAGATTAGTCCGCTGCAACTGTCGTTGATACTCAAGTATTTCCAAATGTCACTATTTCTGTCACACTTTAGAGACATTAAGTGTTTCTTATTTGACCCAAAAGAGAAATCGTCTTCATATATTAAATATTTAAGGACTGATTCAACATTTTGGGAAATGCTTCTCGTTGTGGCAGAGAATAGATGAGAAGATTGATACGACTCTCATTACCGTCAGCTGCATATGAAGCCAGCAGCCAGTTAGCTTAGCTCAGCACAATGACTGGAAACAGGAGGACACTGCTAACCTGGCTCCGTCCGAAGGTAACAGAATCCACCAAAATATCACCTCTAAACTAAAAGCTCAGGAATGAATATCTTGTTTGTTTAATCCGTACAAAAACACGGGTCTCCGTTTTACTGGAGGTTATTTGACGGGCGATTTCTTGACCCGGAGATGGAACTTCCTGGAGTGAACTTTAGTGGGGATGATAGGAGGATTTTGTTACCTTTGGAGAGGGTTTTATAAGCTGAGCTGACGGCCGGGGCTTCATATTTTTTCGATCTAACTCTCAACACTCAGGAAGCTGAGATCAACAGCACTGCTGCTGTAGGAAGCCCACCAGTACTGTCAGAATACATTCAGCTGACTGGACAGATAGTGCTGGCAGATTGTTACCAGACCATGTGGCCATATGGTGCGAGGGCTATCCCTTCTGGGCTACTTAGTGTTAAATATGTTGAGATTGAACTGGCATTGATAGCAGCAGTTATTCTGGTTTAGAGTTTGCCAAAATATCCTTTAGACAGTGGACAGTAATCCAAATGGCATTGATCTGAACGGCATTGATCTCTTTACACCAGCGGCTTTCAGGTCAATTGGTGACAAAGTCCAGAGGATCACGAAGACTTCCAGCTGAGTGCATGCACTAAAACTTCCTCATCAGCTGCGTGTCCTCGTACAAAGTGTTGTCGGATGGGACAGGGATGAATACTAAAAGGCTGATATCGCGGCGCATTAATGGGATTTCTTGATTCTGTCAGAAAAGATCATGAGCGCCTGGATCGTCCGTGCTTTTTAAGGCTTCGCTCTGAATCATGCTATGAGCTAGAAGCTCGGTGCACACGGCGCTGTGGCCACATGCGAGTGTGAGGGCATACTTTGGGTAAGTAAGTGCCTCACATATTTGTCAGGATGCCAGACATAGGTGACGAGTTTGTAACACGGTTGCTGGCCCCTGTCTGAGCGCCGATATAGGGAGGGGGGTTTACATATGTGTCATAGAAAGCAATGGAGAGGGGAAGCAATTTGGGTGGATTTCACCGTGACTCAGTGGTTTGTCAGGCATTTGTCATCATCGTAACAGGTCACTCAAAATGTCCAGGCTGCACCCTCAGAGCTGATCACCATCCTGTAATTCATGGAGACCACCAACCAGCAGCACTCCGAGGAGCGTATTATTTTCAAATTGAGTACAGTATTAACCCAGGCTAAATGATGGAAAACAAGAAAGGGGCTAAATGGAAATAGATGATTAGCCAGGGAATAATCCACAGCCCCCGTGCGTTCAGGGATTTCCTGAATTCTTTGCCGTTAAGATTGTAATTAAACTAAATTGTCAGCGTCTCAACATTAAACTTCATATCCTGTAAGAGAGTACAGTCATTCCCAAAATGAACGCGTTATCTGCTCTGCCATTTCCGTTCACAAGACCACTCACATCCACAGTCAGATCAATATTTATACAGTGCCGTTTATCAGATCTAAAAAGGTAACATTATAGGAACCAATGGGAAGCGTGGGGATTCTTTGCAGAGCCATAATAATCAGAGAGGTTTTCCAAAACTTCTCAGATCTCACGCCTCTAGTACAGTTCAGAACAAACGCATGCTGTAGAATGATGTGTTGCTCCCTGTACATTTTCACTTTGTAGAAAACGAAGATAGAAATCAAAGCAGGATTAAAACAATCCTTTTTGAACTTGCTCTCATGTGCCGTGATGAAAAGCTCCATTCTGTTCTCTTATCACTTTTAATTAAATCTAGTGACTTGAGAATATAAAAATATCAGCAGATGAGCTGCTGGCTGTGGCTGCAGCTGATGGTTATTTTCATTATCATTTAATCTGTCAAATATTTTCTCTCTGAATAAAAATGTTGATCACTGTTCAGAGTCGAAAGCGACGTCCTCACGTCTTGTTTTGTCCACAACCCAAAGATCACAGTTTAATATCGGAGAGGACTAAAGTAAACAGAAAATATTCACATATGAGAAGCTGAAATCATTAAAAAAACCCCTCAAAATCATGAATCAGTTACCTGAATAGAGATACATTTAATAGTTTGCTTCTTTCTTTGCCTGTCTCTAAAACACATCTCAAAGTTCTAGTCTTGAGCTCAGACAGCACAGATGTGCACTTCCTAAAATATTCAACATACAAAAGGAAAGAGCCAACAAATAATTTATTAAGAAAACAGCAGAAAATACCAGAACAAAGGCAATTTAGTCGGCAGGGGTAAAGTTTACCAGCGCACACACGAGACCTCAGAATATCTGCGTGTGGGTGGTGAACAAGAGGGGAAACAACAAGACAACAGGCCACCAACTCACGCCACACCAGAGTTGAACTGAGGCCTCGATGATGTTGTGGTTCCACGAGCTTTCCTCCACCTTCAGAGGGAATCTGTATCTGCTGACGAGTGTCTCTAAACAGCCTCCGTCCAGTCAGCGCCCCACGTAATGAATCCCCCACTTCCACCCCACCCCTCGTCGAGGATCTATCATGCAGAACTGAGCGACTGTACAGGTTTATCTCAGGTCATCAACACTCGAGATGATCAGCACTCACATCTGTGCGCCGGCTTCCTTTGGGGCGATTGTTAGGGTGGCAACATTTGCTCAGCGAGATGTTCAGGGACGGCTATGACATGTTGGTATCCAGTCTAAAGGTCCCGGTCAGATCCGAGTACAACAGTCCTTATGAGTCCAACTCAACCACTTACGCCTTCTCTATAATAGTGTTTTCCTCTCAGCGTTGGGATGGATGCGGTTAAGCAGATTGAGGCTGGCGTTTTGCCAGTCAGTGGCAGTTATGTCTTATCAGGGCTGGGCTTGCCGAGCACACACGCCAGGATTCACTGCAGTCTGGATATTCCTTCCTGGGTGGCATCAGGCAGACTAAGTAAGTTTCTAATTGATGTAATATTCTGCTCACTGTGACAAATGCTCATTTCAAATGATCATTCCACATTTATTCTGCATGTAAAGCAGCAGCACAGTCTGTAAGTTTTGGGATGGAGGTCCACGAGGGTCGGATTGCCTCACTGGATCAAGCGCCAGATGTGTGCAGATTTTTGTTTTTGTGTTTGCATGTAAACAACAGAAAGTGCATTATAATCTGCTTAGTCAGATACTCTGAGTTATAGACAGGGGAAAACCAGAAAATGATTGTCGTGTGTGGCTTTAATTTTCGGTGCAATCAAGAAACGATTGAACACGTGCGTCATGCTCAGCGAGCACAACGCCACCGAGTAGTTTTGTTTGACACAAACAGAGACAGCAGGTGACTGAGGTCGCCAGCTGTCCTCTATTCTTACCGTGCAAGCACTTTGGAAATTAGCCAATTGTTTCCCAGACCAGTAGGGTTGCACTGTATCTATGTACAGCGCACCTTGACTTCCTGTGTGAACCATAAAGCATGGTGGCATAGTCAGAGCCGGGAAACAGAATGGGAGGTATGAGATGCCCGCTCGTTTTGGCTGTCTGATGCCTTTGTCTGGTATTTCCCACGGAAACCCATCAAGGATTCCTCTCTGAGCAGGTGATGGAAGTGTGGCTCTGGGGAGGGGGTGGGGGTGGGAGTCATCAGCAGGAGCCTCAGATGGTTTCCCTGCCCAGCTGTTGTTTAAGCAACATTCCCTGTCCCACAGCTCAGCCAGCCTGTGCAAACTATTTGAGTCTAGAGTATGCCTTTATGCACATTTGTTGTCTGAGGGGGGCTGCTCGATGGCAAATTCTTGCCTGGGAATTGCACACTTTGATGTCTCAATATTTATTTTGGGTTTTTTTTTTTTTTTTTTTTGGACATAGTAGGCACATAATGTTCATAAACAACTGTCTCTTGAAATGATTAACAGTCGTGATTTGTTCCCAGTTATGTGTCTTGCAAAATGGAATTTTAAAGTCTGTTTTCAGTAAGGCGTCCCCACCCTTCTAATTAGGAGTTACTTCACAGATTGGAGTAAACATGTAGCAAAATACCAAGTTGTAAGCTTGTTCTGTGGTGTGAATACACCGAGTTTCACTGAGCTCACATGTCAACCAGTAAGAGTTTTCCTTCAGGGCTCCTGAACAAACAGAGGAGAAAGTTATTTCTCTTTTCCCAAATGATCGCGCCCTCGTGACGTTACTTTCCCCATTTAAAGTCTTGCGTTAAAAATGCGACCCCCTGTCCCCCGTCAACCACGCCTGCCTGTCAAAGCCCGTTTCACCTGTGACCAGTCGTCCCCACACGGTCACACACTCTTGGCGACCTCACATTCTGCACTCCTCTTCATGTACTCCACATTAGTGCTTACTAAGGAACAATGCAACAGAATTGCTTCCCACAGCATTATACAACATGCAGGCCAGTTGCCATAGTTTTTGCGAGGCGCTGCTTTAAAGGAAATCTTTGTCAAAAGCACAAATTTCTTTGCAGTAGCAGCGTCTTTTACCCTATGACTCTGTTTGACCATCATGAGATATTTTGTTTTCTCACAATGTCAGCAGACACTCCCTTTTGTCTGGAACTGTGGATGAAATGAGTACACTCCCTCAAAACTCTCCTTTGTATTGTATTTCTTTAAACAGCTGCATCTGGACTTTGTTAGTTGGGATTGATAGCCCAGGTTAGAAGCCTCAGTGACGGTGTACTGCATGACCTCTGTGCTTCCTGTAGAACAGTCTAACTAAACAGTGTGTGTATGGTTCTCCACCAGAAACAAGTTAGTAGAAGTATACCAGAGTTCAGATACCTTAAAGGATCATTGCGTAAGATTTAGTGGCATCTTGCATTTTGGCACTTTGGGCTACCGTAGTCCAAGAAACATGATAGCAACATGATGATGTGAACATGACAATATGATCAGAAAATGATGACATCACACCTGAAATATTATCACTTTGCTTTGTGTGTTTTTGTGTGTGCAGGTTTTAGGGGGCATTAGGAACTACTGAACTAATCGATGAACTAAACTCCACACTCTTCCACTTGGAGCTCCAAGTGGAAGAATTATGAGTAGCAAAAATCACACTAAGTTTTGTGAAATTTGAGTTCTAACAAATTTTACTGTTAGAAAATGAGCCTTTCTGAAGCGATCGGCACCAGACGTCAGACATGCATCAATCTAACCACCAAGTTTTTTTTGTTCCAGTATTCAGACTTCCACACAAGATGCCTTTTGTTCCAGAGTGGAAACAAAGACCGGTTAATAAGCTGAGCTGTGGGAAGCGACTGTTGTAAGAGTAGACTTTAGAAATAGTGGGATTCTGTCCTGGGCCTGCTGTTTCAGAGCTGATAGCATCTTGATGACTGAGCTGAATGCTGCTGGGAGGCCCTATTATGAAGACTTTATAAGCTTCCTGCTGCCATCTCACACATTATGCTCCCCGAGTGCCGTAAACGCACAGCTACACAGCTCAAGACATGAGTGCGTTCGGATATGCACGTGTGTTTTTTTAATGCACAGCTGCATTTGTCTGTCGGCGTTCATGCTTAGTCGGTTAGTGTCATTTAGTTACGACATGCCTCAGATGAGAGAACAGTGCAGTGCAGAGGCAGTAAGTCGGCGCCGAGCTCCTGTCCACGCTGTGGACGTGTGCAGGTTCGTGAAAACAGCTCAAAGTAAAAGTCAGCAGAGTTGTAATAAAAAAAGTTAGAGCGCGCCTAAAGGCTGCATCACAAAAAGCACCCTTTCAGTTCAGCTCTTTTCAGCCCACAGCGGGGCATCCTTGGAGCATGCAGGAAGCGAGGCAGATTAAACCTTTTGGACCTGCTAAGTCAACACGTCTCTGCTGTGTGCTGTTGTATTATTGTTCAGCTGAGCCTTAGCTCATCGGGGTCGGTCCACGCACTCAACAATGAGCGCTTATCTATGCAGTCTGTGGCTCAGCCAACACCCCCCCTCCCTCCATCTCTCTGTCGGTGTGCTGGCCAAATGAGCATTATTAGGTAGAGGAACTGCTGGCTGGTCAAAAATAGACCCATGTTAATATCCAGGCACCCAGATTAGCATGATATGAGTGTTTCCAGATCTTTATACGTTGTAGAGGAATTATTGGTTAATCCTTTGTGGTGTGCTGATTGAAAGCTTTAAAAAAAAACTATTTCTATTGAGGTGTGTGTGTGTGTGTGTGTGTGTAGGGTGGGGGAGGTTTTGGTGTGTGGACAGGCAGCAGGATGTTATCCAGGGATTTACCACCATGTATTATTATCTGACCAGTTCATTGTTGACTGCGCGCACAGTAGCAATGGTCATTTGTGATCGCTGTAAAATGGCGTTGCAGTCAGCAGGAATCCTAAAAAACTAAACTACCCATGAGCCAACGCACAAACGTTTATTTTCATCACGCTTGAAAAAGGGCCTGCGTGGAAATTGCATTCCTAATTAGGATTAAGGAAGGGGTCAGGCAGCCTGGACCAGAATGTGAAGCATTTGCACCGAGCGCCGCTGATGCCATCTGTGCTGAGTGTGTTGAGGAGCTAATTCTGGCACCGAGTGTGGCGCGATTTAACACAGATTTTTTGTGGTAGCGGCTCCAATTCGAGCGCAGGGATTTTGACTCTGATTACGGCCCAAAAAACTGTTGCAGCGAGTTGAATTAACCCCCTCCCCCTCGTCCTGTTAGATCTCCTTTAAGCTGACGCCACGGAGCTCCCCAATTCACTCGGACATCCAACATGTGCGGCATGTCAGATTGTTCGCATAACAGAGATTCTGCGCCAGGGGAGGCCCGCACACCCTCTTGGCCTTATGCTTCGATCTGTTTTGACAAGGCGTTCTCGTCGTCTTCCTCAAGAGGTTTGACCCGGGCTTGAAGAATGAGCGTCCAATTATTTCATCGGGACGTTACAGTTGCCGTTGTGGAAGTCGGGGAGAGCTTTACCACCGCTCACACTTCTTACCTGGGAGGGATCCCAATTAGCAGACTCCAGGGATTCAGTCTGGTGCTGACAGTCACTATAAATAGTGTCTGGGCATCTGAATGCAAACCTGTTCTCACTCTAGTGAGGAGCAGATCATGATGGTAATGGTCATCATTAAACTGCAGTGTCAGGACTGACACAGAAATCTGTCATGTATCACCACTTAGAGGATTTTTATCTCCCTTCAAGCTCCTTTTAGATTTTATAGTGACACTGTCGTCACCGCTGATGCAGTGAGCGCGCAGCATGTGTGACTTTATTTTACAAGTTAATCTTGAAAACATCACGAAATTACACGGCGCAGGGTTCATAAAACAGACCATGAGTGCACAGGTGACAGACACGGTCATGCTGCCAGTAATTCATGTCCAGACAGCTCGAGGAGGGGGGCGCAGTGTTTCAGGAGAGACTGCAATACTGGAGTTACACTGCGTCTCAAATATAACTCTATGCAGTATCATGTTGCCTGAGATGATCTCATGACTGGATTTCTGCTAAATGGATTTAGGTCGACACTTCCGTAATATACGCAGTCGGTGATTATTGTGTCCTCAGCCTCAATACCCAGCGTCCATTGTTCTGCTTAATTAAGCATTCATTCACTCCCACTGCTCGAAAACTGTGTCACATAACAAAGGTCTCCATTGGCATGCGTGGCTGCTGGGACCATGTGAAGAAGCAGTGTGACACCGAACAACAGTACTATTTTTATACAGCAGCCACAATCTGATTATTTCCAGGCCGAGATGTTTCACATGACTTAATGAATGAGTAATATGATCGCTGAAGATCGCTCAGTGAATATCGGCTCCTTCTAAATGCCTCGTTGTGGAGGAAGACTTGATGTTTGTCCATGTGACACTTGAAATGTCTCTTTAGAAGCTTTTCTCCGTAATATCACAGCATGTGATCATCTTGCATAATTATTTAATAATAAAGGGATTATAATTATGTAACAGCGTATAATATAAAACAAATTATATAATGAACACTTGTCACATTCATTTATTTTATCTGTTTTATGTCTTGATGTGAATTAAGATGCCTGCAGGGTTTGTACAAAAAGTAAACAACGCACATCGATGCTGTCAGTGCACGAGTGTGTTTGGTTACATTTGCAAATATCCTTCAATTTAGTTTTAAATATATTTTACAAATGTGGCAGAATTAAAGGGAGGGATGAATCGTGTGTGATGGCATGAATGACAGGAAATGAATATTATCGATGTTTTTGTAGTCCAACCTTTGTAGTTTTCCCTGGAGTCGAAGGCCTGAATGGGAAATGGATCGTAAAGGAGAATTAAAGGTCCAGTGTGTAGGATTTAGTTGCATCTAGTGGTGTATTTGCTGCATTGCAATCTCTTCACATCACATCATTATACATTCATGAAAATATAGAATGAATATTATATTCCATTTATGTCTTACACACTGGACCTTTAACTTACTCACTTACTCAGGAGATAAAGAAGTAAGATCCAAGTCTGGTGAGACAAGTTTAAAGTTGAGTGAGATTCATGAATATTGAGATTCATGAGTATTTTTAGGCGTGTGCACATTTCCCAAACAGGCATTTAAGTGAGTGTTGGTGTCTGCGAGTCCCCTGATGTGAAGTGATGGCTTAATGCGAGTGAAAGGCCCTGCGTGGAAGGTGGAAGAGTAAAAGTTGCTTTTTTCGCCCGACTCTGTGGTCCAGTCCTGTGAGCTAGTCGTACTTCGCTTGAGGTCAAAGTGAGAGCAGGCCAGATGTAGACGCTAACACTGACACAAAGTGACAGGTTCCCAGGCATTCAGTGACACCATACCCTCCACCCCTACCACCACCAGCAGCAGCAGCAGCCTCCCCGCTCCCTGCCTCCCTCCATCCTCTCATTGGCTCAGGCCGAGTCTTTGACCCTGCCTGGATCAGAGGGCTCACCAGCAGCAAGGCACACGGGTTGCCCTGGCCTCACCGGGGCGCACAGATCAGCGCCTGCAGCAGCCTCGTATGTAAATGCAGAATAAATGAATACACAAGGACCCCTCGTGGGGGAAAGCTCACCTGTGTTTGAGTACACCTGGAAGAGATGGGATGCATTCCAATGAACACTTGATACCAGGATACAACTTTTAGTCAGACAGAATGAGTTCAGGGGTAGAACGCCTTGAGTTCAGGATAAACATGCCGGTTTGATTTCATTGAAATGCAACCTTCTAGATAATAAAAAAAAATATGTATTCAGATACTGAGATGAAGTAACATCATGTATGCGTATGTATACTCTCCCCTACCTCCACCTGGCCTTCGTGCTGTACTCTGCTCCAGCGCTCGTTGAAGCTAAAGACCACTTAGCATTCTGAACACAATGTGAGTCTGACCACTTTCATCTCGGAGCATTAGGATTCTGCAGGCTGCTGTATGCTACATGGCCGCAAGAAGAAGAGGCAGGGCGACTGGGTTAGTCCACCCCACCGATGTGCCTGATGCTGCACTTTTAGATAAAAGAGCAGTTTGACGTGTTTGGGAAGTTAGGTGAGATGATTGACACCACTCGAGTGCTAGTCCTGTAAATATGAAGCTACCACACATGAATGTACTGGTACCACTCCACCCCTGTTCAGCATGTGATACATTTATATGCAGGTTTAATATAGCTGCATGTTTTACATACACGTGAAGTTTGCTGCTCCTACGGTGACAAGCTGCTCTGGGTTCATCCATTTATGCTCAAACGTGCTGACATTTGCTTAGCAGCTGAAGGGGCATCTTTGTTTTTACCACTGGACACGTGCGTTCCCCGAGCCCCCTTTCCACATGACACACAAATTTTGGACATTTTCACACAGATCAATCGTTCTCTCAGAGGCTCTTTTGCCTTAGATCATTTTTGTAGTGCAGTCTAAGCTCAGAGGAATAAAAGTCTGTCTTTGAAAGTGTGTAATGAAAAAATGTTTTTCTCTGACTAGTAGAAAGAGATTTCCCCAGTCGATCAAACAGAGACATTACTCCGCCTGAAGTTTCACTGTGTTTTATTTTATCGCTTCAATAGTTCCTCTGTGATAAAACTGTCCAGGAGTTTGCACAGAGCTATCACAACTTACCAGACAGGCAGAAGTAGCTGCGAGTGTGGAGAAGAATGTTGCGACTTGAGATCATTTGGTGGATGACCACAGCTGTGACAATACACCCTGGGGTCATCCCTCCCTGTCTGCTCAGCCCTAAAACTCTCTCCCTCTCCGTCACCGTGTCAAGAGACGACTCTTTTCATGGAAGAAGACGTGTGAGGTCTGTTCAGCGACTTTCTCCCACAAGCTACCGAGACAGGTGGGATCCTGTCGGGCGCTGGTCACCGGTGGGAGGCAGGAGAAGCGACGACTAAGACAGAAAAAGAAGCAGTTACTATGGAAATATCATCAATATCGCTATGGGAACTGGAGTGCCGGAGCTTGCTTTGTGTAGGATCTAGCTGTAATCGTCTCTCAGAAAGAAGCTTATGGTAATATGTGATGCTCTTATGAATTAATTTGTCTGGCTTTGTGTCCCAGCTGACATCACAGACCTTTATCAAATGGAAATTAGCGTCTCCTTGGGGTAAAGCATGCAAGACACGACAATGTTGCAGCAATGCGCTGTGCAACTTTGTGTCTCAGTCAGCGTAGCGCCTGGTTTACAGGTTGATGATTATTGTGGCATATATTCTCTAAATCTCTCGGCATTTTATTTTTCGTCCTTTCTGCTTTTGCCTTTTCTGGCTCGGCTACATTGTGCTCGGGGCTCACGATGAACTTTCAAGCTCTAGAGAAGAAATCTAGTGGTCATGTGAGCAGTGCCAAAAACTCTTAACCCAGTTTGCAGGAGGACAGAAACATTTACACCCCTTAAATGATTTTCTGTGTGCTTTCAGCGGAGAAACTCCAGCAGAGACTCCTCAAAGGGACGCACAAGTGAAACCCCACAGGAGACCTGGCAACCTCTCAGCACAGCATGAATTGTGAAGGGCAGGCCTTTATCCGTCTATCTGCGGTTACTAAAGGATCAAGTCAGCTCGTCGTTCTAAGAGACTCCACTCACAGGAGTGATCTGATCATCTGAGTTCATTAATTAAGTGTGTGATCTGAATCTTAAGAGACTTTATCCAGAATTATCCAACTCCAAACTATTCAGGTTCACTCACCCAGAGCCAAATGCATCTGGAAAGATATTAATTATTACTATTGGTTGATCAACTGATTAATTGATCAGCAGAAAAAAAACGATTAACTATTTTGTTAATTAATTAATCATTCAAGTCATTTTAAGTCAGGTTCAGCTTGTTGAATGTGAGGATTTGCTGCTGGGTTGATGGTGGCTGGTAAAATCTGAGCATTCATTTGACCAGTGGCCAAAAAAATTGCAGTTATTTTGGACTAAACGATAGATAATTGATTAATCAAGAAAATGACAATTATCTTTAGTGGCAGCTCGATGTTGAACCGAAGATGGAAGTCTTATAATAATTGTTTTTTAGTTGTGTCAACATTACTGGTGAAAGATAGATCGATACTTTATTGTCCTTAGAAGGACATTTGTTGCCACAGTGTGCACAAAGCCTCACAGAAATACATAAATACACAGATACATTAAACATAACCACAAAAGTAAACATAAAATATGGCACACAGCTTTCAGCGGACGGCAGTTAACAGGATGTTTTGTTAAGAGTTGCTATGAAAGAAGCTCGTTTTCAGGCCGGGGACGAGAATCTGAATGAAAGTTGATAATTAGGGTCACAGCGGTGTATCATTGTATAAAAAATAATACATAATATATGATATATAACACCGTGTACATTTGCTTATCTACGGATTAAATTCTACCATATTAGTAAAAAATATAAAGGACACAATACATTTAATAACATGAATAATAAATGTGTAACACTGTATACCGTGACACAGTGATATTCTGTGAGAAGGTTATCGTTTTATAACGGAACATTTACAGGACGTGGACCTCGTTATGAACTTCACTGAAAACTTTTATTTTAGTCTCATAACTTACTTCAGCGCAGATCTACATTGCTAATCACCTGCTCGTTTGCTTTGGTGAGCTTTTGATGTGACGACGAACACATCTCTGACCTCTTTACTTTTCATTTTTCCAGTCTCTCTCCACCACACACTTATTGTGTTTTTATGCTTCCTCGGTACGCTTGTTTACGTTTGCTTCTTGGATTAGAAACGTGGTGCTGAATATGTATCAGAGGTATCTAGGCCATGTTTTTCATGTAACATTAGCTATACAGCCGTATACAGCATGTATGTTCTCATAACCACCAACCTGGCTCCTACACGTTTAAAAGCACATGCTTCGTGTAAGGTGAGATGTTTTTAGTGAACTGACACGTACAGTATATTCTCACATGTTGTCATTTTTATAAACTGTTAAAAAATCTATCATTTGGAGGACACGGCCTTGGAGATGTCAGCGGTTGACATGCTCATGCGGTGGGTGAGGGTTTGTTTATTGCCACGGCAGGTCGTTTCTGTTGGATCAGTCTGCACTTTGAACATATATACGGATGCTCATATCAACAGCTTCTTCACTTACTCCGCGGCCGAGAAGCTCCGTGCAACTTCCAGCAGCACGCAAAATACGTGAAGAGTTTCCAAACGGCAGCTGAGTGATAGTAAGCGAGACTCGCTGTATGTACTTTGATGTCTGAGCTTCCAGAGAGGCGTGGGAATATTCTCCACAGGCATGAGGAGGAGGCGGTGTTCCACGGGGAATAACACCAGGTTGCTTAATTGAACCTTTCTATTTATGATAGCGGCTTCACCTCTCTGGATACACCCGAGCAGCGGTGCAGGAAGAGAGCGGCTTCCCAGGGGGAACAACAGAAAAAAGATGGGATTCATTACAGAGCGCGAGCATCAGGAAACACCCGTGCCTCCTCCGTGCCTCCTCCGTGCCTATTGTATTATTCAGTGATTTAAAACCTGCGGGGGTTTATGAGGGCATTACACTAAGATTACAGAGAAAGCTCTGCGCCCATCATGAGGGCGGGAAGGAAGATTAAAAAATAAACTTTGATGCAGATTTACAAGATTTCATCCAGCTGTGTCCAACCCAGAATTCATGACATAGACCAGAGAGCACCTGCATGGTTTAAAAGCTAATGTTCCACATCATCGTCCACACACGCTGTGTGTCAGAGAGTCGTCCCTCACACACACAGAAATAAGTAACGCCTAGTTATCGCCGGCTCTATTAGCACGAGGCTATTCAAGGAGACAAGAACACAGACAGGATGAGTATGACATGATCGGGGAAGGATGTGTCAGACAGACAGGTGGAGAGATGGAAAACACCGCTCTCATAACACGCCGTCAGCACATCCTGCAGCTTCATCGGGCTCAGACTTTTAACCGGACAGTCCAGCTGTTTCTCGCTGTTGTTGCCCCACAGTTAGAAAAAGATGCAAACCTTGCTGAAATTATACCCAGAGGGCAGCAGAGGCACTTTTTGCAACTGTTTGTGTGTTTGATAGTTCCACGAATCGGCAGCAGAAGTTCACTTTTTAAAGAAGTACAAAAAAACTATTTATATCAGCAGAAGCACAAAGAGTTCTCAGGCTGTTCCTTCTATTGTTCATCCACACTTTTGTCTCTAAGATGATAGAAAGTGGGGCGCCCCTGTTAGAGCGTCCTTACCGCAGTGGTCGCCTTCACTTTCACCAACCTGTGGCACTTGGTGCATGTCGTCCCCCTTCACTCTCCCCAATTTTCTGTCGGACTTCAGCTGCTTCACCAAATAAAAGGTGACAAAGACTTCTTCATCTTCATTTGTCTGTCCATAACCCAAAAAGAAGAAAAATGCTGCTTCTTCACCGCGATATAAATTAGGAAAACATTTTTTAATCAGTAACACTTAGTTCATCTATAAGACTTGAAAACTGTTTGAAAACAAGTGTCATCCCATCTCGTCGTAACACTGTGCAGCATTATATTTGGACCAAAAGTCATATCTTGATATTTTTTAGCTGAGTGGCGATACTCGATATATATCGATATTTTTTCCGTGGCCGGATAATTTCATACGTCTGTTATTAACGGCCCGCCGGTTTACACACTAATCAGTGGTCCAGTGTGACAACTTAGCAACTTTACAGGCCCTCTAGTGATTTATTTTTTCCCTAAAAGTGACTAGTGACTCAAGTTTTTCTGGACTTATTGGAGACTCTGACGTGACGACGTCAACGAGCAGTAGGAGACCTGGACAGAGGGAGAGGAGAAATAAAAGTGAACTGGTAATTTTAACACAAAATATTAACAACATGGTCTCGTGCTATATCGCGTTTGAAAATATATCGATATGGGTTGAAATATCGATATATCGTCCAGTCCTCATTATATTTAGATCTTAGAATTTTGATGCATGCATTGAAAGGGTCTCTGACGTGTTTGTGTCATACATAACGACGTATAACTATCAGCTGCGTCTCTCCTTGTTTCCTAGCTCTCATTATATTGTCGATGAACTTCATCGGCCGTCTTTCTGAGTGTGTGTGGGCTTCATGTGTTTTCCTGGACAGCTGTTTCCATGGCAGACCTCTCAAGCTTTTTATCTCCACGTCAAGCTCACTTAGGCACCTAATCTGCACTAATACTCTCCGATTTAAGGAGCAGCGCCGGGCCCGGGGTGAGGGGTGAAACCGTTGGCTCTGTCAGACCAGAGCTGGAGCTGAGTTTCAGCATGAGACGAACCACCTGGAATAATTTATTGTCAACTTTAGATTCTATTTCAACGCGGCATATTCTGATATTTTGGACTCTTGGCATACTTGGCCTAGTTAGATCTGGTTTTAAGTTACACAGTACATGCAGTGCGTTTGAAACTTAAAGCCAGACGTAAGCGCTGACATGCCTCACATACAAAGCTTTTGTCAGAAACAGTAAAAATAGCATGTTTCTACAAGTACATGAATACATTTTATTGTGTGTAAACACATGTTCAATCGTACTTCTACCTTTACATTGTAAAGAGAAGCTGCCAGTCGCTTCATCAGAAGATGCTTTACGTTTGAACGAGAACAGACGGAGCTCTCGGAAACAGTCGGGAGTTAAAAACCGTCACGACTCTGCACGCAGCTTTTAATTCTGCCAGGACTGCGTGCAGCGCTGCGAGGAAGCTAAGCAGGTGACAGGCTTCGACCGGATTGGTTGACTGTCACGTTTCAGAGAAGGAGCGCACGCTCTCATCTTTACTCCTTCGCAGTTCTTTGTTCAAGTCCTCAGATTTTTAAGTTGGCGAGAACTTGTTCCTCTCGGGACCAAACTTTGTTTTCTTTGCTGCTGTAGTACAGAAAAATCTGGAGAATCAAATATTTATTAAAACTTCATTTCCCTGCAAGTAGCTTCAAATGGTACATTTAAAGTCAGGGTCAGCTACATACAGAGCAGCACCTGGAGCTGGTCTGGATTCAGATTTTGGCTCCTGGACTGTTCAGCAGGGAAGATAAAGGCTGTTCAATTAAAGACTTATTGTTTGTCATCAACAAGTAGCGACAAAAATGCATCTTTCGTGTAGAATTGATCACGTTGAATCTTAATCTAAACTCCGAGTTTCAGACTTTCCGAGCATCTTCCCGAGGGTCGATCTGTTGTTGTCGACCTACGTTTAACCTCCACGCCGCGTTATTACCGTCAGCAGCGGCTGAAAACAAGCTGTCGTCTTGTCATGATCTCCAGAAAGATCCGTGGGCTAATCAGCTTATCCTGTCTGCTCCTGCAGGTGACCCTAGACACTGCTGCGTGTCCAGATGACAGTTGGTGGAGGTCAGGTCATCCCCGTTTGAGCAGTTTTTTTTTTGAATGAGAGGCCCAAAACCGTTTTAGCATCACTAATTAGTGGCATTTGATTTGTACACTGCATGCACCGTGGGACTCTTGTAGATCTGTTCATTAATCCATCCATGATACACATGTTGTAATGTTTCAGTTAAAAGCTGAGCCTGATGTGTGGCTACACACTCTAACACATAAATGCAGACGTCAGGCAGACACCAGATCAGTTGTTTGGATGTATAAAACCTCTTGAAGCCGACTTAGCTCACACATACAAATCTAAATGTTGAGTCTTTTGTCGATATCGGTTCGATTCTCCACAATTCAGTCGTTTTATGGAAACTATGAGTACCAAAGTACCTGTATGCTCCATAGAGATTTACTAGCATGTTAGAAACTTCCTCTGAAGTGGCCATAAGGTCTGAATGTTCATGTCTGTTAGGGTCAGGTCAGACCACACTTAAACAACATTCTCTCTTCTTCTTCTGCTGAATAGACTCGTCTCTGACAGGCAGGTAAGAGAGGAGACACAAGCGTCGTTACCTGGTGTTCACACAGTGTAACAATTATGTTACATTTGAACATGCTCCAGCTGAGTGCTCCTTATTCTTTATGTACCCTTCAGATTCAGCAGCGAGACTGAAGTTCAGTCACAATGTGACGCGACTGACCCTGAATCCACGAGTCAGACGTTCGTTTTATGTCTCTGGAAGTGTTGACGAGCGTGTTCCTCGGCGGACGTTCATGTGGAAGTGACTTTGTGTGTCAGGATGACTCAGCAGTGCCCCCTCCCAAGGCCTTAGCCCTGCACCACATACCAACACAGATCTTTGCAGGGCGCTTTTGCACCATTAGTCCCACATGGGCGGCAGCATCAGGCTCAGAGAGAGAGGAGAGAGAGAGAAGGGCTCGGCAGGCGGTTGAACTACTGGCATGGCGAGCTTGCCCTGAAAAGGGCACATGCCTCCCTGCGCAATTATCCACTGTGCATAGAAACAGCACCCCCTCCCCTCCCCACCCTCGTTACAGACACACACAATAGTTTGACCAACACAACTAAAAATGGAAGACGGGCGTTAACAGAGCACGAACCGAAAGAGCACCGAGATGTTGAGAACATCACGCCGATGCGGCTCATCCACATTTATCGCCACTTGAATTGCGTTCGTGGAAATTCAAGTTGAGCGAACACGTTCGAAACATCCCCAAGGAGGGTGTTTAAAAAAAGCACCGCGCATCACTGGGTGTCAGCTGGTATTGTGCGAGTAGCATGAGATCATCGCGGTATCATGAAAATTCATGCTCCGGAGAGCCTCACGTCGAGTCTCATGTCTTCATTTGTGTTTTGCAGGCTACTTCAGCGTGTTGGCAGTCGTCCTGAAAACGAACAACGAGTCGCCGTGGACCGACGAGTTTGACAGTAAGAGCCGACAAACAAATACATCCATCATCAAGTGCAAAAGCAGCTCGTCACATCAGTCACATCTTCTTCTCTGTCCTGCAGAAATCGAGTTATCATGTCTGATTGAGTCCATTTCTACAACCAACCCACGAATTGAGTGGAAGAAGATAACAAACGAGGGACCAAGTTATGTGTACTTTGACAGGAAGATCTCAGGTAATGTGTGAAGAAACGCAGAGGTCAGTCTTCTCTGTTGTCTAAAGCTGACGTATGCATCACTGAGGATGTGTTTCTTCCAACAGGTGACCTGGAGAACAGAGCGGTGATCAGAGAACCCGCCACGTTAGTGATAACCAACGCCACAAGATCGGACACAGCGAAATACCGCTGCGAGGTCACCGCCGCCGAAGACCAGAAGTCATTCGACGAGATCGTGATCGACCTCGTCGTAAGAGGTACTGACTCAAAGACACGAGACGTTATTGTGTCCTTAAAGAGAGACCTTTGCTCAGTGATTCGCACTTTAGATGCTGTAAGATGAAACCGCGTTGTAGGTCGCACCAACCCTTTGGCATACATACGAGGATGTGTTATGACCAGACCTGCCCAGCTGCAAAGGCGTGTTCTGGGCTATAAGAGGAAACCTCTGAAACTGCATCTGCTCTGAATTGCAGTGCTAAAGAAAGCGAGCGCCGCGTGTTTTGGTGGCGTTTTCTGGCACAGGCCAAAAATCACGTACCCGTTCCCGTCAGTCCAGTGAACCGGTCCAGTGACATTGTGTTGTTGTGTTTTTTTTTAATCACAGCATCCAAATCAAGCTTAAACTCTGCAGCATCATGGAAGAATGTGTCTGATGCTTACAACACGTGTAAAGCTCCCCCTGACGTCTCTGATCATATGTTCTGTGTCCTCACAGTGAAGCCCGTGGTGCCGAAATGCAGCGTCCCGAAATCAGTGCCTTTTGGGAAGTCGGCTGAGCTGAGCTGCGTGGAGGACGAGGGCTTCCCCAAGTCTCAGTACCAGTGGTTCAAGAGCAGAGAGGAGATTCCCACCGACCCAAAGACCAGCCACACATTCTTCAACTCCTCATACTTGCTCAACGCAGAGACAGGAACTCTGGTTAGTATGTGTGCGTGCGCATGTGTTTGGACAAGGACACGCACGAGTGGCAAGGGCGGGGCAGCAGGGTGGGTGGGGGTGTAGACGGTGGCCTGACGCCCAGGGGTGGGGGCAGATATTTTGGGGAGACAGTTGATGGTGCGGGAGGGCTTGAGCCACGAGGGGAATCTGATGTCCTCGTTTGCACATTCCTCAATTCTCGCTCGCTTTCCAGCACGGCTCGATGTGCTCGGCGGCTCGCCCCGAACTCTCCTGTCAACCTTCATGCTGGCCTTTAAGACGTGACGCACAGAGCATGCCGCAGCATTCGTCTCGAAACAAACAAATTATTCAAGTTTAGAGTCAAAAGCTGGAAACTGATGAGGTTTTTCGACCGAACTCGTCTCGTTATTTTTAGACGGTTCACAGGAAAACAGTTATCACTCCCCTCTGCCACTCCCATGTAAGGAAATAATGTCCGTCAAACGATGTGGAGGCAGGAACTTATTATTGTTTTATATTAGATTAGATTAGATTACAGGATTTGGTCAAGAAGTTTCAGTTTAATTGTTTTTGGAACATTGAGAGAAATCCAGAAGAAGCAACACTTCTTATTATTTATGAACACATTTCTTATTTTCATTCTTCTACACTGAGTTATTCCTGCAGTTTTAATATAATATGTGGATTATTTACCATAAAAAGAACTTTCACATAAATAGTTGAATATACATAGGAGGGAAAAAAGAAATATACAATACAAAGGTGTTACCAAAAAGAAAATAACAACAAAAATAAAACATTTGTTCATTTAAATATTATAAAAATCTTGTTTTTTTAAGTCACACTTCATGTTTTTCATCTATGTTGACTATTATTTTCAGGTTTCAGTTCAGAGCAGCAGACTTCCTACAGTTTCACATAGGTTAATGTAATACAGCACCACACGCTCTCTGCCTTCACTGAGTCCCAGAGGATTTCACGTGACAGCCGCAGAGAACACCTCTGACCAGAGTTTGTTCATTTCATAAAGGAGTGAATCCTTTATCAGAAACAGGCAGCAGTCCAGTTCTTCTGGATTTTCATATGTAATGTCCCCTGACATGGTAATCAGTTATTAAAATGAATGTAAATGTGGTGTGAATGTCACACAGTAACCGTCAGTGCTGCTCCGTCCCTCCATGCTGACTGCCTGAAGGACTCTATGTACAAATCGTAATTGAATTGATCATTGTCCAATTTCTAAAAGCTTCGATAAACAACGATCGACTAAATAAAGGTTGACAGAAGGAGCATTAGACGACGGCTTTGCATTAATCAGATCGATGTTTGTCATTTCTCCCATGCAGAAGTTCATCTCAGTCAGAAAAGAAGATGCAGGCGAGTACTTCTGTCGAGCGAAGAACGACGCGGGATACGCCGAGTGTCCACCGCAGATGATGGAAGTCTGTAAGTGTCGCACAGACACACATATATCTGCAGCGAATATATATTTATTCACACTACAGCACTAGAATCTCAGACCAAAACAAACTTCATTGACACAAACACTAATCAAACTTCAAACTGGACAGAAATAAAATAAAACTCACCAAAACATCTCTGTTAGTCTCTTCACTGTTCTGCAGTAACTGCTTTAGTCAAAATAAACATGAAAATATTCACCAAACCTTTGGGTCAAATCTCCCTGTTAAAGTCCATCTCATACTATAATGGACAGGACTCACACAGAGTAAGATCCTCTATGTATGACCAGAAACATCAATCTCCACTGACAAAAACACAAATTTGATCTCACTGATCAACGTAACTCGACAGAAACAGAATAAAACTCGTCAAAACTGTGACTGTCACACTGTTCCAGCAATAAACCAACTCTGCTGTGGTCAAATGAAATACTTCATTCACTGTTTTACAGCAATGACCCTTTAAAAACTGTCAGTGTTTCATTTCTACCTTCTTAACTTGAACTCCACAGACGATATCGATGTCGTCGGGATCGTCATGGGCGTGCTGGTGGTGGTCGTAGTGCTCTTAAGTATAACAGCGGGGATCTGCTGTGCGTACAAGCGAGGCTTCTTCTCCAGCCAAAAACAGACGGGGAACAAGTAAGACGCCAAGACGCGATCCACAAATACTCACGCACTCCTGTGTGGCCAGCACCGCTAACACCACGATGTGCTTTGTGTTCTTTTAGTTACAAGGTTCCAGCTAAAGGAGACGGAGTGGACTACGTCAGGACGGAGGACGAGGTTTGTAGAAGCAGTTAGATCCGAAAGCCTGACAGTGTTATTAAAGCTGGTGAAGGACAGTCCAATCAGCCAATCATTGATTATCTTTCCTGACGTCTAGTACCGACGTACCTGTTAACCCGCCGACGATGGTTTATAGGGACGTGTGATGAATTCATGGGAGCTATAAATAGCCACAGTAACGTGTCATGGCAGCCGTTCTGGTGCTCTGGCTGCGTTTCTGAAAGAACGCAGAGAAAGTCTACACCTCGGTAAACTGCCAAATAAGTCAGATTTGAACTGTCGAGGAAAATGTAAAATCTCGACACGAACATACAGCGTAGGAGGAAAACATCTGAACGTCTGTGGACTCTTTCGGTAACGTGATGAATTCTGTGTCTTCTCTGCAGGGGGATTTCCGACACAAGTCGTCATTCGTTATCTGAAAAGGGAGAAGACGACGAGGGGCATTGTGCTGAGTGAAGGACATGACATGTGGGACTGCGCTCCACGCTGTCTGACCACGGAGCTGCCACGAGTTTCATGCTCTGAGCTCTCAGCACGACTGAAATCCAACGACAACTACTACAAGTTTGCCAAAGGTGACAAGATTCCACGGGACAAACAATCTGTCAGACTTAACACACACACACACACGTAGGGACTGAGATTCATACGCCAACTCTCGTATCACCAACAAATGAATTCTTTCGCTAAATTATGGAGTTCTTACTTTACAGTTATTGCATGATTTGAAACGCCGGTGGAGGTGGAGGAGATCTTTGTTCTGCAGGTAGAAAAGGAGGAGTCTCTCCTCCACAGTCAATCATGACGCCTTTCTACTACAAACGTCTAGCTTCAAACCTTTTGTCATTTGTATAACATTTCTTTTCTACTGTTGAAATTTGTCAGACTATTTTTGATGGAATATATTTTAAAATGCCTATAGATAAAGGTTTACTTTTTTAAATATTTGTAAAATACTAACATGTGTTTTCTTTTTTTTTTTTCTTTTTTCTTTTATTTGGTTGTGGATGATAAAAAAAAAAAAATGTAACACTTTAACCACTTTGCATCAAGCCGTAAGCATTTACACCACCAAGAAAAAAAAGAATCGTGTTCATATCGAGATGTGGTTTTCTTGATCGGCGGTCTTACATATTTAATTTCTCCTCTGGGGACGCCCAGTTTTCTGTCGTCGAGAGACTTCCATGTTAATGTTTGTAGATAGTCTTTGTAAGAAGCTTTGAAGAGTGCCAGTCAAATGCTGTGAAACACTGTACACGATCAGTGCTGCATTTTCTTGATTTTTAAGTGTCCTTCTACGCTTGCTGTTAATCTTGTATATATTGAATTTTGCTGTCCAGTTTTAGAGTTTTGCCGTCATACACACATTACACTATAATAATGCTAATATTCATAATAATAATAATGATGATGATGATAATAATAGTCAGGGTTTGTAAGTTAACCTTCCAGACACAAACAAAACTGCAACATTATGTAACATTTGCCATTCAGTCCAGCAGAGGCTGCTTAGCGTGGTTACCTGACCCACTAATCTGGCTCCGATTCTGTCTGCGCTCCACCCACGCTGGGCCTGGAAAAACTTCTTCCTCCCAGCACTCTAAAGCTCCTGTGCTACTTTTTGAGTGCCTAGTCTGGGCAGTACAGCTAACTGAGAAGAGCTAACAGCAGCTACACTTCACAGCAGTTTACTGTGTATCAGAGAGTTTGAGGCGGAGCAGCCAGAGGACATCAGAGGGAAAACCAGAAAACATTTTCTCCATAAAATATGATCCAGTTTCACCTGAATCAGTGAAAAAGTTGTAAAGCGTTACGTACTTCTCGTGCTCGATGGTACTTAAAAAAAAATTGTGCAGGAAGTGTGGCATCGGTACAAAAGTTACATAATGTTGCTCACCTTTTGTTTTTTTTAAGCTACAGTTACTAAAGTTACCAGGCAGGATGGGAAATTAGCAAATACCCAAACTTTCTAGTCCGTACACAGAAAAATCAGGTGGACCACGTTAGTCACAGTGTCCAATCTGTTTACAAGCTATTTTTTCTAATACGAATAGAGAGTAGAGCTCCTCTAACATTTCTAATCTTTAGTCGTGACTAAATGTTTTAACGGAAACGGGAAGAAAAAATCCTGTTTAGGTTTGACTGACGCTCACGTTGTACTCATTCCTCACACACACATCTGACTGATACTTCATCACAGTGACATACAGCTGAGGTCTGGAGGGTTAACAGTTGTACTGGTTGTATATAGATATTTGTTCTGTTTTTTTTTCTCCTCTCTCCTTCAGGATTATGTAAAGTGGTGAAAAATGTTTTTTTTTTTCTTGAGGCAATATGAAACTCTTTCCATTTGTACGACTGAGAAAAGGCGACGTTTTATCGTATCGTTTCTAAAACATGAACTCGACTCGAGCGCCACTCGAGCCTCGTGTCACTTTTTTAAAATGATGCTCAGCTCACCGCTTCATCGTTTCGGATATTTTCCGGGCTCCTTCTCGACGCGAGAACAAAACGCGCATCAGTATTCGTGCAGCTGTTGGTGTGATAAAATGTTCACTGAGTATCGGTCATGGTAGAGACGATCTGCCCAACGTTTGCACATAGGAAGGCGTCGACACTGCTCAGCCCCCCCCCAGAGTTAACACGTCGCATTAAGGAACCAAGAGAAAAAGTTTCTACGCGTGCTATTAACCCAGTTAAGTTCACAGGTAACACTAAACGTCACATCTCTTCATTTGTACAAAGTTCATTCCTCTTAAGTGCCTTTTTAACATAGTCCAGTTTCTCTGCGGCCATGCTCCCTCTCCCACTCGTACGTTTCCGCGACGCTTCGCCCCTCGAGTTCATTTAGCCACGAGCACGGCGTTTGAGAGGAATGATACCACCGCAAATGTCCACTACCCCCTTCTTTACACGCGTATCTGCAGATTTGTAAATAGCTTTTCTGTTGTTGTTGTTGTTGTTGTTGTTGTTTTTTTCATAGATTTGAAGGTTGTAGACATGTTGAAGTAGAAATAGAAGAAGTATATTAGTGCCTAAATATAGTGGGAATTATTTTTGGTAAAGACACATAGCACTATTAGGCAAAAAAAATAAAAATTAAAAAAATTAAAAAAGGATACCCAAAGCAGGGACGTTTATATATGAGCTGTGGTTTATAACATGTTTTGGAAAAAAAAAAAAGATGCGTTGTCATGGCTACCTGAGGTATATTTTTCATTTCTAACAGCGTCAGCCGGAAGAATTTTGAACGCACCGCTGATCCACCGCAACATTCGAACCGAGTTAGGCCGTAACGCTGCAGAGCCCGCGGCCTGGTTGGATGTAAGGTGGCAGCAGTGACGGAGGTCGTAACATCTAACACCACAGTGAGAGACGGTTTCCAGGGTGTGCTCTGTATTAGGAGCGGAAACTAACTTCAACTCAAGGATAGCGGCGCTCCACTGATCACTGATCCACCACCGTTAAAACCGGTACATCATGGAAGATCAACATAGTTCTCTGAACCAAACTCTCGTACGGTAGAATGTCCGTTAAGCGCCCGCTGAGGCTGTTTTTTGTTTCTTTTGTTCATTTTAGATCCACTCTATTTGTGATTAATAAAACTCACTTCTAATAGTACTGGAAACATCCGTGTTTGCTTCTTCTTCACCGTGTGTGTGTCATTTCAGAATTTCTCAATCCTCCTCAAGTGCCGCAGAAATCCACTCCGCTGTGACAGTCCATCACTGTCAGCATCTTTCTTGATCTAAAGCCATAATCTATCAGTGCCACTTGAGCCATTTCTGCTTCCTACACTGGAAACAGCTTTCTTACCCCTCCTCTCTGGGTGTCGCGCCAACTGGCAGCAGCTTCCTGAATAAACAGTATTATAATCAATGAGCTCAGCAGGGATAGTATATTGTAGTTTGCAACAGAGCCAATGGACGCCTTTGTTTAATTCCCTGTGAAATCTATTAGAGCTGAGGGGGTTTGTCTGTTTGGTCCAATGTGGGACCAAGAAAAACATTTCTGTCCGTGAACCTGACCAATCATCTTATTTTCCAAACGTTTTTTTTAGTTGCGGAACAGAGCACGAGGTTTTTTAGAAGGCTGACTCATTGCAGCTGCACGGCCTTCGTTACGCAACAGAGCGTCTCACAAACCTGACGGTCAGATCTGTGCTCGTGGTCGTGCTGCTCGTAATTCACCATCACCCCCCTGCCAGTACACAGTCTGGAATGATGAGGTGGGGTTAGGTCTTCACTGGAAACAAATCCAGTGACTGCACACGGCTCCGGTTCTCTAATTTGTTATTCCAGACAGGATTTGGTGTCAGGTATTGTTAAATTACTCGTCCGTGCACATTCAGCTGACTTTCTAGTCTGCTAAGATAAACAGTTGTTGTGATGTTGGCTAAAGTAGTTGTACTTCAGCCAAAATCACAACAACTCATAGCAAACGTACATTTTATGTGACATGTATACAGTATTCTACAGAAGCCCCAAGCAGTCATACATTTAGTAGTAACATAAATAAATTGAGATCTTGAGAAAACAAATTAAATGAACTCACGAGAAAACTGAGGAAATAAAAGGTTTGTCTGCTTAAAGCTTCCGTAGTGTTCCACCGACTGACAATGGGAGGCAGGAACAATTCATCAAAACAATGAAGAAGAAGAATACATGCCAGCAAACATGAATGTAAAACATTTATATCCACATTATCCACAAGGTGAAATTATTACAGGCTAATGAATTCAAATGGAACCAACCTGGGCCTCATTTTTCCACTAGTACTTGGTGGAACTCCTTTGAAAACCACGTTTCTTTGTAAATGTGGTTTAAGTTTCTGTCTCCCTACATTCCCTGAAGTGGTGCAATGTAAAAAAAGTTGATCTCAAGTATGTTTTACAGTTTATACGTTTCAAAAATTAACATGAAAGTTTCCTAATAATCTGCATTAACGTGCCAATGTGTCACATATTTCAAATAAAAACACCACAAAGACAGAGAAAGCAGAGAGCTGCACACAGACGTGCGAGCAGAGCAGACAGATCAGAGGAAATCGTACTCGACAGAAGGAACGCAGCCTATTTAGAAAATATCACAGCATGATGTGACAAACTGACACGCTGACGAGATATTTGTCAGCATCGGAGCCGAGCAGCAGCTGCACCTTCTGCTCCTGACCGGCCGTACGTAAATAATTCGAGCCACTTCGGGACAGAAAGGATCATCCTTGTTAAAAAAAAAAAAGTTTGAAGTCTGAGCATGAGAAGAAGTTGGAGTGAATTTCACCAAATGACACTCGGATGTCTCGGCAGACTGTTGAGGGCCAGTTTGAGACAAAGTGAGTCAGTGTTATGTCATGTTTATGAACATGAAGGCTGCAGGGATCATAAGACTTCTCGCAAAAGGAGGATCACTGTTATTTCTCCAGAACTTATTCGTTAAAAGAATCAGTTCCCCATTTGTAACAACTGTTTCTACCCATTTCTGTAATTCTGGTTGTTGATGTGTCAGTGGTATAAACGATGTGAAACATGGTGTTTATTTCTTTGACTGACAGCTCACTGACTTATTTGGATGATATGTTTTTATCAAGAATGTTCTGTTGAGCCGACGCTGCACCGGATGCCAGTTTAAACCTTTTTTTTTAAAGCTTCAGAAGTTTTTCCAGTAAAATCTGGACAGAGGTCATTCTGTCATGGAAATGTTAAAGCACTAAATAATGAAGCAAAATGTCAGGAATGTACAAAAACTGAAGATGAACCTGAGCAGAGCACTCAGCTCTGTCTCCTGATGTGATTTAACTCTGCACTCTTGTGGTGAACCACTGCCATCACAGTCTGTGAGTGAAGTCACATACAAAACAACATAAAAATATAAGGACAGTTATATGTCCGATATGTTTATAAAAATGAAAAGAGCTGCACAGCTTTGTGCAGAAGAATGTGCAAAAGTTCATTAGTTAGTGTGCAAAAGTTCACATAGTGAAAAATATTTAGATGTTTACATGCGTGGAGGGTAAAAGTCTTGTTTTTATCCTGATGCACCACAGCCTCCTGCCAGAAGACAGTGTTTGTGTCCAGGTTGTGAGGGGTCAGCCACAATCTTTCCTTCACGTCTCAGAATCAGTAGATGCACGGGTAAAGAAATAATAATCTGACTGTAGATGTTAATATTTATATACAGAGGCATGACCGAATCAAAACAGTGCTCTCCTGACCTCTTGTGCTTAGGGCTACAACAACACATGCACAGTGCAAACACGTACATATCATAGACTTCATATTTTATGTTATAAGCACGATGTCTGCTTTGTTTTTTATTTGCTTTTTTATGTTTTATTGTGAAACACTTTGTGACATTACTCTCAAAAGATGCTACATAAATAAACTTACAACTAAAGAACTAGTAAACAACTTTGTAATCCTTGGTTATACCAATTAATATAATTCATATCAACTTCTTACTAATATCAGAAGAGCACAGGCTACTTTTATTGACTTTTGTTATTATTTAATATAAAGCCTGTTTACACACACACAAGACTTGAACACACAAAAATACAAACAGACAGTGTTACAGAGCTGCAGCTCGTTGTAGTCTTCCCTTGTTTTGTGCCACATTCTTTTGTTTTTATTGGGTTCACTGATTTCACTTTATTATGTGGGTGAACTTTGTATTTTATTGCATAAGGGCCTGATGAATGAAGAGTGCCTGTCAGGCTGAACTACTAGTGATGTGTCGGACGTGAACGAGCCGGTTCAAAGAACCGGGTCCACAAACAAACTTTACTGCTGTTTTTATATGTGTTTCTGTCTGCTTTGTGTAGCAGAGTTTCAGAGTTACAAGGGTCTGTAAATGCAGTAAAAACAAATGGCTACAGCAATTTATTGATATTAGCAAATGTCATTTTTACTTTTGAATACTTCAGTACAATAGATGTATTGAATATATACACGATATATGTGTACACATGCAAATCACAAGTCAAAACAGTGCTAAATTTGGCGAGTGGTGACATGAAGAGCCGTTTGGGAGCCGAAAGAGCCGGATCTTCTTTTGGTGAGTTGAGTGAGTCAAATGATCCGACTCCCTATGAAGACACGAACTTCCCATCAGTACAATAGACGAAGCCTGTTGATACTGCGCCAGAAAAGTGCAGCCATGTTGAAACTAAATATATTTTTATTTTTTAATTCGTCTCATTTAATTGTCGTCGTGTTGGCTGACGCTGTAGTTTATATAGAAAGTTAATAAAATAAAATAAAAATAATCGATGCTTCACATGACTGTTGACGCATGCGCAGTGGCGCGGTTGTAACTCTGAGTACTGAATAATCTGGGTAGCCGTTTGCTGCTGAACACCTCCGAACCGGAGCAAACTACCGTGCGCCGCTTTATTTACACACCGGGAGCAGCATCCAGCGGCGGGGGAAGGACCGGAGCGATGAGCTTCTTCGGCTTTGGTCAAAGTGCGGACATCGACATAGTTCTGAATGACGCCGAGACGAGAAAGAAAGCCGAGCACAAGAGCGAAGACGGCAGGAAGGACAAATATTTCCTCTTCTACGACGGAGAGACGGTGTCCGGGAGGGTCAACGTCACGCTCAAGTATCCCGGGAAGAGGCTCGAGCACAACGGCATCAAGATCGAGTTCATCGGGCAGATAGGTGAGCGGCTGCCGGGCCTGCGGGTCCGCACGGAGCCCGGAGAGAGAGGGAGAAGTGGGGAAAGTGTGACAGGAGGTGCAAACACCAACAAACATTAATTAATTACATTTATTTTAATTAGAAACGGCTTCAAACGGACCGCCGCCGCGCGCGCGCTAACAAGTGTCAGTTTCAACTGTCAGGTCTCGTGACAGATGTGTGTGTGTGCGCGCGTGCAAGAGAACGTCAGCTGACGCAGCGCTCATTGGCTAGCGGCTCTCGGTGACCTTTGACCTTTGGTGTTTAAAAAAACAAAACAAACGTTAGATCAACAAGAGGTCCGTGACCCCTGTGGGGTCCGCAGAGGGACTGCAAGGGGGTCCACCGACTATTACTGTCACAATAACTGATAATTTTATTATTTATTTATTATTATTTTCACCAAAATAATTTGTGAGAATTTAAAAAAAACAAAAACAAGAATGATATTGAGTAAACTGCAAGCATTAATATGTAATAATAAGCTACTTTTGACAAAAAAAATTACAAAATAAACTATTCCATTATGCCTGAATGTTTTATCAATCATAAACACATAAATGCTATTAACCCAACATATAAATAGGTTAATAATGCAGAATAAAAGGTGAATGAAGTAAATTAGTTAAATTATCAGGCTCCTCCTCTGTGGAACAAACTATCATTCTGGGTTCGGGAGGCAGACACGGTCAACACTTTTAAGAATAGACTTAAGACTTTCCTTTTTGATAAAGCTTATAGTTATGCTGCCATAGGACTAGACTGCTGGGGGACTCTAAGGACAGAGGATGTCACTCCCTGTACAGATTGTAAAGCTCTCTGAGGCAAAATGTACTTTGTGACTTTGGGCTATACAAATAAAATTGATTTGATTTAAATATAAAAGTTATTATAACATGTGGGGGGTCCCTGTTCTGTTTGTCCAAGGGGTCCTTGGGCTGAAAAAGGTTGAAGACCCTTGCATTAGATGATAACGGTGACTTAAAGAAGTATACAGTTATTAAAAGGCTGACACTGACAGGTTAGCAAATAAAAGTAGCCTCAGTGAAGTTGCATTTATTGTGGTTCTGGAGGTGCAGTGGGTCGTCGACTAATCAAATCGAATCAGATTTTATTTGTATAGTCCAAAGTGAGTTTTCAGTGAGGGAGATGTGACTGCATCTTCAACCAATACCAATAGGCGTAACATAATCAGATCATGAGAGGTGGTTCGATCCCCAGCTCCTCCAGTCTGCATGTCGTGAGTGTCCTTGCTCAAGGGCTCCTGGGCAGCACCCAGGAGGTGAACTACCAGTCCACCTTCCATGCTGGCCACCCTCCGGTGCTCTCGCCTCTCTCCCCCTGCTCTCCTGTCCATCCTCAGATCCCCAGGCAGTCTAGCAGTTATGCTATAGCAGCATAACTGAGGTATACTTCAGGACTCACCTGAGCCAGCACTAACCATAAGCTCGTTATAAGGAACGTCTAACGCCGCCTCTTAAAGGGGGTCTGCCTCCTGATACCTGAAGGCTTCGGCTCCCATTCTACTATAGGAACCAGCTGTGTTCTGAGCTCAACTCCCCATTATTATATTTGTTAAACTTTTAGTTGTGTTGGAGTCGTTTGAACACGTAAAAATTAATTTGAAATCTGCAACTGATTGCATAAAGGTTGCTCTGTGTAAAGGCAGTCCAGCTTCAGCTGAATTCTTTTGGAGGTGCGTGCCATTTAAAAATAGATTAGGAATTTATGAAAATGCATTTTGGTTAAGCTACCAGACTTCCTCTTTTTCCCAGATCTTTATGCGTGTCGACATTTTTCCATCTCTGCTGCGCCCTTTCCTTTCTCTTTACCACAAAAAAAGAAGAACTTTCTATCTAAAATGTTTTAAGGTGGCATTGTTAATACAGAAAGTGAAATATGGTTTACACAAAGGCGGCCCAAATCTTCACTGTTTGCAGCTGAAACCTGTACAAGCTCTTTTTTTAATGTTTTCCAGAGCTGTACTACGACAGAGGAAACCACCATGAGTTTGTGTCTCTTGTGAAAGACTTGGCTCGGCCGGGGGAGCTCACACAGTCACAGACGTTTGACTTTGAGTTCACGCATGTGGAGAAACCGTATGAGTCCTACACCGGCCAGAACGTCAAATTACGGTAAGATCTACTGTGTGCATGAATTTAAACTTTTTGGAGAAAAAACAAATGCAGCCTGACGTCACGCTTTGGCCGCCAATCAGACCGGTCAAACCTCCATACACTATCTAAACTCTGACACTCTACCTGTTGTGTTCTGGCTTTGTTTATTTCATGAACCAGCTTCTAAATCTGAGTCTGGCTCGCAATTTACGCTGCAAAACAGACACAAAGAAGTTTAATTTGGTTTGCGTCGAGAGACATAGACAGTGAATGAAAGCGAGCGAGCGCTGGCGTTGATGAATCCGGTTAACCAGCGTAATAGAAAGATAGTTTCACAGCAGATACGTTCAGCACAAGGTTCAACATGTTGTAGAAGATGCAGAATATATATTAATGTAGAATATTCTGCCAGTAAATCCTCCTAAGTCCCCGCTGCCTGTCCATCACAAACCAAGCAGCCAGATTTCCTGCTCTCTGTAGAAAAGGATCCCTCAGCTTGACATCCGTCAACTGATGCGGTGTGCCTGCACCATAAAGGCTCAACGGTAAACCCGGGCCAGCTCAGACTGATGGTTGTTTGACAGCGTAGAGCAGAGCCTGACAAGCCGAGTCGGGAAACCTCGACAAACATCGAGTTTGTTTGTTATGCACGACAGCCCAACTCGCCACTCACTGTTTGTATTGTTTCAGTCTTGTCATGGTTTCTTGTCTTTTTTTCTTTCTTTCTGTCGTTCAGCTACTTTCTGAGGGCGACAATAGGCCGGCGGCTGAATGACATCAGCAAAGAGATGGACATCGTGGTTCACACGCTCAGCACCTACCCTGAGCTCAACTCCTCCATCAAGATGGAAGTGGGGATTGAGGACTGTCTACACATAGAGTTTGAGTACAACAAATCCAAGTATGATTTTCTTTGTACAATAATGCACTCAAATAACTCTGAGCTCTTCCTCTTGTACCCGTATCCTGGGAAGTGGGAAAGTGTTTGGCTTTGACAGATCAAACTGTTTTCTCGCAGGTATCACCTAAAAGACGTGATCGTAGGCAAGATTTACTTCCTGCTGGTGAGGATTAAGATCAGACACATGGAGATCGACATCATCAAGCGGGAGACCACGGGCACGGGGCCAAACGTCTACCACGAGAACGACACCATAGCAAAGTACGAGATCATGGACGGCGCGCCTGTCAGAGGTAACGACGGAGTCTTCGGCGGGTAATGAGCCGCGCTTCTTGTCTGTCGCAAACTAAATGTGACTTCTTGTGTTGCAGGAGAGTCCATCCCCATCAGGCTGTTCCTAGCAGGCTATGAGATGACGCCCACCATGAGGGACGTTAACAAGAAGTTCTCGGTGCGGTACTACCTCAACCTGGTCCTCATCGATGAAGAGGAGAGACGCTATTTCAAACAGCAGGTACACAGGCTGCACTGCGCTACGGCTTCATGTCGGGCTGGAAGTTCTTCTTCCATGTTGGATCAGTCAGTTTTCCATGCACGTATTTGGAGTTTTATTCTGTACTTAAAGTTTTCTGGCTCAACTGAAAACTTCAGGTTGATGGCAAGAAGAAAACAATTGTTTAAGGGTTAAATTCCATTCCCATGTGCACCCAGAGCTGATCGTGGCGCTTCTAGTCAATGTTTGCAACCCCTACAGAAGCGATGCGGTCCGTTTCAGGAGCACTGCTCTGCTTTGAGTTTCAAAAAAATAAAAACACCCTGTGCAAAAACTGCCAAAAGGCAAACTAATTAAGCACCTAGCCGACTTATTCATGGCAGAAGCACCAAATCTGAGCAGGTTTACAAAGTCAAACCAGCGTAAAATAACCCTGATGGTCTCCGCTTGGTCTTGAGACTTGAAACAGGCATTCAGGAGGCAGGAAGGATTCAATGAAAGACACTTTGGAGTTGCCTTAACGGGAATTTAGGCTCCGTTAAGATTAAAAGTCAGGATATGTCAGCCTCTGCTGCCCTAAGTACCTATTTAATTTATTGAACATACTGCTTTTAATTCACTAAATACTCATTTTAGGTTATATTGTTATCAGTTTTTTAGCCCCAGATGCACGTGGAATGATAGAATAAGGGAGATTAATCTATCGACAGAACTATTTTGATAATCAATTATACGTTTCAGATAATTTTCAAGCAAAAGTGCCAAAAAAGTCTCTGGTTCCAACTTCTCATCCGTAAAGATTCTCTGCTTTTCTCTGACAAAACAAGCAATTAAAGGAAGTCTCTTTGGATTAATCATTATTATATTTATACCGAGCCTGCCCGTGTTCCATATTAATCAGGCAAAACCAGGAACTGTTTCCCTTCAGCCATCATGAAATGAGATATCATCGTGGGTAATCACGGTGTCGTGTTCTTGCAGGAGATCACCCTGTGGAGGAAAGGCGACATCGTGAGGAAGAGCATGTCTCACCAAGCGGCCATCGCCTCGCAGCGCTTCGAGGGCTCCTCTTACCCAGAGAAACCTCAGACCCAGAGCAACGCCGAAGACGACAGCTAAAGCGCGTGTAGTGAGTGCGTGAGCGAACACAGTGCAGAAATTTACAGCAAATTCTGAATGTGAATATCGTTGGTTTGCAAGCGAGTGTGTGTGTGTGTCAGTGAGAGAGGCTTTGAAATGTGACAGTGTGTGTTTGTATGTCGAGGGAACAAACAGTCAGACCAGACTCAGGCTGTAGTTGCAAGTGTTAGTTTATTTCGACCACCTTGAAGTACCACCTGGGTGGAGTTTACGGCATTTAAGACTGACTGACGCAAAGAAAACTGCACAAGATCCGACTTCTGCAACGTTTCATCGTACAGCTCTGCGTGGCAAACTTCACCTGTTTAGATGCACTTAAATATCATTTGCAAGTACTGTTTGAATAATATCTTGAATTCCTGGTGTGTATGTGTGTGTGTGTGTGTGTGTGTATGAATGTACAGTGCGTAGCACGGAGCCACCCCGGGTGTATTTCTAACACGACCTTTCCTTCAAACTACTCACTCGGCTGGAAGATCGCGCTGTGCAGAAGCTGTAGTCATACAGCGGGTTTCTAAAACAAAACAAAAACATATTTTACAGCACATTTCTGTATGTCTCCTCAAAGGGATGTGACATTGTGACATGAATGAATCATTATCATTTATTATTTTGCTGCCATGCCCTCCTTTTTAAAAAAATATGAATTTTAGACTCCAAACACAAGTAGAAGACTTAAAAGACGCTGTAAATGAAAGCATTTACATGTTTGTATAAAACAACGTTTTAAAATATTTTCATACATTCCAAGGCTCTCATCAGAAAGAATCATGACTGTAGAGTATTTATTTTTTAAGAAAATTCCACTTTCTAACCAGCGTCGTACATGTTTGGCGCATCAGTCGGCCGTGGCTCGGCCTTCGGGAGTTGCCACTGCTGCTAAAACAAACGTGGCACTCGTGTGTGAGCGCTGTGAGATTCTACGTCCAGTCTCTGGTAGCTTGAAGCCCTGCTTTCTTATTTGCACTATAAACTCATTCTGCTTTTTAATTTTTTCTCTCTCTCTCTGCTCTCAGTGCTGTTTATGAACTCACCAGACTCACGTCAGGGTTCAGGTGTAGAGTGAAAGTCAGACTTTAAATCTAAAATAGACAGTGTTACACCTGTTTTTAGTCCGGCCTCTTCATAGACTGCCCCTGTTTGGTTAGTTAGCTTCGTGCCTACGGATTTATTGCCAAAATGTTTCAGTGCAATACTTTAGAACAATTGCCACAGCGTACTGCTAAAGCCCTTTCTGTCACTTTTCATGAGTTAAAAATGGGTTTAGAGTTTCAGAAAAGAAAATGAATGTATGTAACAGAAAATCCAGAAACAGAAGTTTGTATATTGTCTAAATAAGCATAATCAGGCTTTCTATTAAGTTCCTGTGCCATGATTTCTTTATTTTTATTTCCTCCATCCGTCAGAAAAAAAAGCACACTAGTGAGTACAGAGTGTGAAGCACTGAAACTGAACCCCGTTGTCCTCACATTGCCCTAGCCTGCAACTATTTGCTTGACAAGCTTAGCAAGCCGTGCAACTTTTTTGCACAATCCTATCACTGTGTATCATTAGTTTTAGATAATTTTTTATATTTCCTACTTCACCTGCCAGTAAATTCATTTGTCAGTTTGCTGTGTTTAAAGAAACGTGTGCACTGTCGACGGACTGCTGTTCAGGTAACTGCTAAAAAATCGAGGATTCATCTGCCTAACGAGTTGATTTGAGCCTGCAAGAAACTTTAATTTGACCAAAGGGTTGACTTGAGTTTTCCTTGTTCAGAGAATCGTCCTTTGACGTGACTCGACGGTGGCAGAAATCACTGCCTTGTAAGCTGAAATGTGATTTGTGTTAAGGGACTGTGCTAAAATTATTTTGGTTGAGAGATGGAATGAATAAAAAAGAGCCTAAACATTTACACATTGCAAATCACACATTAGGAATTGTGCAATAAATTGTCAGTTTATGGTAAACATAACTAATGGCACAGTCTGTTCACCGAGCCTTCCAGTTGCTCACTATTAATATAAATATAAATTATTATATAACTGCTGTCACTCAAGCTCCGTGGCTGCTGAAGGACCTCAGCACTGTCACATTTCCGCTCCACATATTGGTAATTGTGCTGAAAATGCATGAAAATATAGGTTATGAATTTAAAGTCAAGGTGACACATAAAAATAATTGGTATTTTGGTGCATAACAAACAAAGTTGAAGAAAAATAAACAAGTACTGCAAAAGAATCTTAAATATAAAACAGTAAAGAGATTTATGTTTTTTAAAATGAAAAGAGCTGCACAGTGTTTGAAATTAAGAGGATGTGCAAAATAAAACTAAGAGTCTATAGAAAGACACGATCAGGCGGAAATTGGTGCAAAGACGCCGCCTTGTAGTTAAAAATGTTTCGGCTTGAACAAAACATTTGCACTGGTCACAAAGCTAGAAAATAAACTCTTTTATACAGAGATGTGTATATGATCCATGGTGTGCACAAAATAGAATTATTTTTTAACAATAAACTTGACCAGAAAAGGATGAAATAAAAAATAAACCTGGAGTCCAGCTCCAGCTCCCGTCCTAATAATTTTCGTACAGTCCCTAAGTCGTACAGAATGTATACTGCATTACTTTCCTGCCTAACTCACCGTCCTTTTGGCAGTTACCTCCACTGATACAATAACTACCAACTTTAGACTATACACAGTTCATATTTGTTCTTTTATTTTGTTTTTTTGTTTGATTATGTGGCTGTGATTTATTTTTTATTATTTTTTTACCAGTACTGGTTCAGGCACACAGTAGCTAAACTAACCCATGTCCATTATGGAGAGTAAACTGAGATTAAAATAAGAACGAATGATGAAATGTACGGTGTAAATGCACAATGTAAATGCATCCCTCTTCTTTCTTTTGTTTCTGTTCATGACATATTTTATCTTCCTGTCTATAAATGTTGATTTTAATCATTTTATATTCCTGTTTTACTTTGAATTAAAAGGGAGTAACTAAAATCTCTCCTGTGTTCATTACAAAACATTCCTCGGTCTGAGGCTCTTCCTGATGAATAAATCCATGTTCTTCCTAAAGATGATAAATATTCCAGTCTTACATGAGTGAATCAGATGTGTACATGAGCTGTGGTTATCGGGACATTCAAGCAGAGGTAATGTTTGTCTGTTTAGTCCGTCTGTCAGTGATGAACTTGTAGGTACAGCTCCACTGACAGTACATGTCCAGTAAATCTCACTGCGTGGAGTAACTGTCGTCACTAGAGGGCAGGTTTGGATCAGATTTCATTGAATGAACTAAGAGTCACTGGGCAAAGAATGAAGCTGTGCAAGTGAAAGACATTGTTATTCTGCAGAGAGATATTTGTACCAAGTGATAACATGCAGGTATTCTTATTTATTTAAATGTGTAATTTAAAGTCTGCACAAATAAAGCAGAAACTTGTCACACCGGGACATCTTCTGCTTTTATTCAGTTTGCACACGGCTAAAATGGTTTCCAGTGACTCATTCTTCATGTTGAACAGGGAGCGAATAGATTCCACAGGAATTACATTGTGGCACGGTTATTATGTGATGAATGGACTTTCTCGATATCTGATGAGAGAGAGAGAGAAAAAAAGAAAGTCTGCTATGTGAAAGAAAACCTTGAAGCTAAAGAGAAGAAAAATGTTGTTGAATGAACATAAGTGAAGGATCTATTATGTCACATCTGTCACTGTGAGCTGCTTCTGAGTGAGACGTCATTATAACCATCAGACACAAGCAACAACTGCAGAGTCTGTGTCAGCTGAAATAGAGTCGATTGAGTGCAATGCTGAGCGGTTGAAACAGATTTTTTTCTCAATATTAAACCAATTTTAAAGGTCACAGGTTTGTTATAAAGCAGGTATATGTGCTGTATAAATACTGTGAAAGTATTAAACGCTCAATCCATTGAGAAATACACACAGTCTATATGCATAAAAACTACGTTTTAACAAGCTGTGAGGACGGCCACGCCTCCAACACAGCTCACCTGAACCTATTATCAGCCAATCAGAAGAGAGGCCCATTAATACTAATGAGACAAAACAGGAACAAACACTGTTCTTGGAAGAGCTTCAGCGAGACGCATGCAAAACTATATTCAGATTTTTGGTCATTAAAACCACAAATATATCTTGTTATGGATATAAAACTTGGAAATATGGCACCTTTAACTTTCCCTGTGCTGTGTTATAGTGAAAAATATTGGGAATTAAGAGAATTGGTGCATGCTGAAGACACTGGGGACTTATTTTGCGCATTATATGAATTTTAGACCAAATTCAAATTCCTCTAGACTCTAGATAAGAGGTAGCAACATTCACAGCATTGGTTGACTGTGGATCTGAAGATGATGATATGATATTTAAAAGCCAGGAAAGGAAATAGGTGTCAGACCAGTTTGGTCTGGAAAAAAAATTGAGGACGGGGTGGACTCTAGGCGCTGAGGCAAAACTTAGCCAACAGTCTACAACCCACATTAAGGAGCGATATAGGACAAAATGACCCATTAGTCTGACTGAAGGTTGCTGGAACGTGGCCCTCGATAAAGGATTACTCCAACGGAGAGCAAGACTGGCAGCAATTTGTCCCCAAAACTCTTTAAAAATTCAGCAGTAAATCCATCAGGAGCTTCTGCATTTTGCATACTGTAAAGGACAGCTTTCATTTCCTCCACAGACAGACGTTCCTCCAATTATTCCATGAATGATTCACTTACTTGTGGTAGATTTATGCTCTGGGAAGATAAATTGAGTTTAAAGGGGACAAGGCGTATCTCAGAAGTATGAAGAGAGGAATAAAATCTTTTAAACTCATGATTAATCCCCCCGCTCGTCATTGGAAAGATGACTAACATGTTTACGGATGTTTGGCTGAAGTAAAAAGCTGTCCACTTTATCTGAGTGCTTATACAGGCTCGAGGAAGATTGAAGGAGTAGCTGTTCTGTCAAACTCCGTCTGCAGAGCTGACCCCTTCCTGAAAAGTTCGGGAGCAGGGTCAGTTCAGCAGCAGTTGTATGAAATGATCCATCATCTTAGAGAGGCTTCAAGGGATTCCCAGAGAATGGAGGGCGCCCTGAAGCTTTCTTTGGAAAGATATTTGCAGTAACACAGGCTGATGGTCGGAAATGACAACATCTCCATAACTGTAATCTCTCACAAGGTCAGCAACTGGCTATCAACTACAAAATGATCAATGAAAATCCAGGAATTAGACTTATACATCTGATAAAAGGAAGTCTTGATCTTCAAGAATAAGCCTCACCAGTAAATGAGGATAAGAATGTATTCACGAACTGTCCATCGTCCCAGTTCAGGTCAGATACATCGTATCTGTGACCACGACAGATCCCTCCCGACGGCCTGCAGTAACATTTTATGTCACAAAACAGCTATTTCTATGAATAAGAACAGCCTCTCCCCTGGACTTGATTATCAGGGGTGATATAATCGTCCCACCCATCCTTTATGTAATCTGTTATGGTCAGAAGTCCTGACACATCCAAGTTTGTGGCAGATAAAACCCAATGACGTTTGATAATATGATTAACACCCTGAGGACAGTTCCAGCTGATACAAAACCCCTGTAATATTGTCATCACTGTTCCGGCTTAGCAATGATTCAGCCATGACCATCAGAGGTAAGTAAAGGATTGAAAATTCAGCATCCAAGCATCCAGAGTTGGCACAAAATAGCCCTAATATACAGTTATTATTATAATATTAGCACATGATGTAGATTATTAAGAGGGAGTGAGTGACAGACGGAGCCTTTATATATGTATGAACTAAAAAAGTACATATTCTAAGTGCTGTAGCTGCGCTGTCTTGATGACAATTGATGTGCATTGTGTTCGCAGTTGCTGTGAATGAAAGCCTTTAAAGTGTATGCATGTAATAACAGTGTGGAGGGACGGCTTGAAGGGAGCACTTGTGCAGAATGAGTCATACGTGCTGGGGCTGTCGATGATTCAGGGTGTTTTAAGGATCGTGCAGATGCAGAAATCCTTTCTGGTGGACAGTTAGGCTGCTCGCTCCTATCCTCAGGGTGTCTGTCACTTAAACCTTCAAGGTGGGAAGTGAACTTAAACAGGTCTGCCATCTTCTTTGTGAGAAGAGCAAGTCTGAATTCAGAGTCTCCTTAAGTACCTTTCTGGAACTATGCAGGGTTTTTATGATCCTCCAGCAGCCACTTGAACTATCCTACCAGCCGGATAGATTTACTTGCCAGCCAGTCTACCTAACAGTATTTCAGTACAAGTACACCATTGGCAGTAACTGGTCCCAAAATGAGGGTATAATCTTTAAAGGACATATCTAAAAATGACAAATAATGTAGCACAAAGTTGAAATATGTTTTGGACCTTTCCCCTCTGTACAGCACTGTTTCAGATCACTGATAATTGGGAACATCTTGCATGAATGGCTCGCTTCAGGTCACTGGACATTTCTAAATATGATTTATGATTATTTCAAGCGTCGCTGTTGTAGATTTACATCCATGCCTGAGCTCATTTCAGTGGATGATTGACAAAGGAGGAGGTGTAGCTGCTGAGAGCACTGATGTGTGAGTGACACTGGGGAGGTGATGCTGGGTCTCATCGGGCACACAGCTCTCGTATATGCTTTCAGAAGATCACACTACCTCTGTGCAATGTCTCTACTTTGCACGTGACTAAAACAGCTCAAAATCCACCTCTCACTTCCCGAATCTGTGATTACAGCAACTCTTGCAGCATTTCCTAATGCCAACGATGATGTTGAATCTGCTGTTTCTGGGTGACTTGACACTTTTCTTGTGAGTTGTTTGTGTTAAAACGGTGCTAATTTGTAGGAAAGAACTGAGCTGACTAAATTGTTCTTCTGACCATCTTCACCAGCTGTTTCTGCATCATGGCTGAACAAAGATACACAAACACTAAAAGCTGTTGAGGAAAACTAAATAATGTGTTAATGCAGCCAAGCTGCCAGTCCATGTACTGTAAGCACTGAGTCGCCAAAGCTTCATGACACCTTTATGAATTTAAGAGGCCGTGTTCGGTCAAAATAAATTGTTATATTTAACGATTAGATTGTTATTTAAGACATAAACTCCTCACAGGATACGGACACGAAGAAGACCTGAACACAGATCCTTCCCTCTGCTAAAGCAGCCTTGCCCTGCATTCAAAAAGTAGTTAAGTACTATGAGAAGAAAACAGTGTAAAAAGAGGTTTATTAAGGTTGTATCATTGTTGTGAAATAGACAGAGGACTGTATAAAAATGTCCTAAAAACATATCAAGAAAACTCTGATATCTGCTAAAAATTCAGCCTCATTTTACACAAACTTTCTGCAGTTATTGCGTCCACTGTTTGGGTTAAGTGTAAAGTTCATCAGTGTTGAATATTATATGAAATATCCCTAAAATATGTCACTTAGCCAGAGGTTATCAGTTTACTCAATGATAGAAAGGGGGTCCGTTAAGGCAAAAGGTTGGGAACCACAGAAGACCAACATACTGTGATAATAAATAACTGTTATATAAGATACAGTGATTTTTTTTTTGCTCTATAACGCATGCCAACACTCTACTGGCTTAATCTAATTGTTGAAGAGTCTTCCTTGAGTTCATTCTTGAAAGAAAATCCCAACTCAACTGAAGATCCACTTACTAGCTTTGAGGTGAAACAATTAAGGTCCTGGCAGTTTACTTAAGTTTTTCTCACTTTTGCTTCTGCAGATAGATAGATATACTTTATTTATCCCAAGCAGATGATGAGGAGGTAGAGATGGAGCAGCATCCTGCAACAAATAATGAGCTCTTTAGGTGCTACTTCTGCACTGCCTTCAGGTGCACCCACTGTGTTGCAACTTCCCTCTGTTTAAGGCCTTTGAGGTGATATAATGAGCCCTCTGGTAACCAAATTGCTAGTTCAGTTGGTTGCAATCAGCAAGTTCACATAGATGCCACAAAATCATACACACTGGACCTTTAAAAGCTGAATTATTGTCAGAAGTGTGTAGGATTTAGTGGCACCTAGCGGTGATGATCAGGGTTTGGTTTGTCTCTTGTGGGCTACTGTAGAAAATCCATGGCACCGCTCCCACTGTAGATATAAAAGGCTCATTATAAGACAACGAAAACAACAATTACCCTTTTCAGGTCATTATACACCAATGAAAACATACTAATGAATATTGTATTCCACTCTTGAAAATAAATACGTATCAATCAATAAGTATAAGTAATAAATCTTACACACTGGACCTTTGAAAACTGAATTCTTGGAGTTTTTAAAGGTCCATTGTGTTGGATTTAGTGGCATTTAACTTAAGATTGCCAAATTCACATTAAAAGCAAAGGGCCACATCTACTGTAGATCAGGGTTTGGTTTGTCTCCTCCCACTCTATTTATAAAGGGCTCATTTTAAGACAGTTCTCCAATGTAAACATACTAATGAATATTGCTCATTATAAGACATTTACCTTTTTCAGGTCATTATACATACTAATGAAAACATACTAATGAATCTAATGAATATTGTATTCCAATCTTGCCGATAAATACTTAAAAATCTTACAAACTGGACCTTTAAAAGCTGAATTCTTGGGGTTTTTAAAGGTCCATTGTGTTGGATTTAGTGGCATTTAACTCACATTAAAAGCAAAGGGCCACATCTAGATCAGGGTTTGGTTTGTCTGTTCTGGGCTACTGTAGTAAAATGGCAGAATCCGTGGAAGAGGACCCCCACCTCTCCCATTGTAGATATAAAAGGCTCATTATAAGACAACGAAAACACAACAATTACCTTTTTCAGGTCATTATACATAAATGAAAACATACTAATGAATCTAATGAATATTGTATTCCAATCTTGCAGATAAATACTTAGATATACTGCAGATAAAAGCTGAATTCTTGGGGTTTTTAAAGGTCCATTGTGTTGGATTTAGTGGCATTTAACTCAAATTAATCACATTAAAAGCAAAGGGCCACATCTAGATCAGGGTTTGGTTTGTCTGTTCTGGGCTACTGTAGAAAAATGGCAGACTCCATGGAAGAGGACCCCACCTCTCCCACTGTAGATATTTTTTAAGACAGTTCTTATTTTAAGGTGATTATACACCAATGAAAACATACTAATGAATATTATATTTACACACTGGACCTTTAAAAGCTGTTGTATCATGAATGGGAGAAAATACTCTTTAGCAACTTATTATGCGATTTTAAGAGTCAGACAGTCTCTAACCCGGCATATTTTTTGATAAATGGATAATGATGGTAAAAATCAAACTGCCTCGTTTAAATCCGCTGGGATTGCTCCGTCTCCGACAGCCCGTGAACGCAGCGCAGAGATAGCGCTGCTCCTCCGACAGCCCGTGAACGCAGCGCAGAGATAGCGCTGCTCCTCGGTGCTCGGTATCCAGTCCGAGGTGCGCTGCTCTCGGCTGAGTTGCACACGGAGGAGAGCCTCTTTGGACGGGAAGTTTAAACTGGGAGTTTAACAAAAAAGGCGAAGGACTTTTTTTTTTTGTCTCAAACGGACGGAATATTTTTTTTTGGAGGGAACACAGAAGCGGAGCGGTAACTGACTGAACCGGCTTGGAGGAGGAGGCGGAGGAGGAGGAGGGCAGCCGTTTTTGTGTGTGTTGTTTCGGGTTGAACAGTGAACACACCACCGCTGTGTCTGCTCTGTTAAAACTGTTTTAAAAAATATATTTAACAAATACTTTGGAGCCTGGCGCGTTTTTGAGACTCACATGTGATGAGGAGGGAATTAAACAGCGGTGGAGAGCCAGACGGAGACAGCGAAAGCTAAAGCTCATCTCCCCCCCAGACAACGACGACGGAGCGGCCAACGGTCGGTGGTCAACCGCCACAGACACACAGGTACTTAAACTCAGCACGGCTGCATGCTCACACTGTGTGTGTGCTCTGCAGACTTTACAGCACTTTGTTAGAGGAATCTGCTAGTCGGCACAAACATGTGTATTGTGTGTGTGTGCACCCGGCAAGGCATGGTCTGTATGGAGTCGGCTAATCCTCCCATGTATGTGTGCACAAGCCCATTCAATGATATGGCAGCTTAAAGCTGCTTTCAGTGTCTCTAACTTTTAGCCTCTGCAACATGATCGATACTTTAACCCCAGAACCAGGGGCGCAGCCAGGAATTTTGGGCCCCATGACAAAAAAATAATCAAATTGGGCCCCCCCCCCCATCTGTGCAGCTGTTGTCCCCACATCTCTAGGACCTAACTATCCCATCAAAAGCTTTACAAAACTCTAATTAATCACTGTTTTAATACTAGTACTAGCACAATATTAACTGCTTTTGACTTGTACATGCATGCAAGTCTGCATACAGGTTCACTATCTGATGCGAGATTAAAAGCCACCATAAAAATGTGCTAAAGGCTAAATTTCTATTTCACTTTTACTGCCCAAAACATGTAAAAACAAACAGAATTAATTTTCATTGTTATATTTGGAAATGTAAGATATACACAGTGGTCCCTCGTTTATCACGGGGGATACGTTCTAAAACTAACCCGCAATAAACGAAATCCGCGCAGTGAGTTTTACAATTATTATACATGTTTTAAGGCCGTAAAACCCCTAACCACACACTTTTATACACTTTTTTTACACACATTTTGTACAGTACTCCCTTAGTTAATCAGGACACAGAACACATGTGCGGTTCTCCCTTAGCCAATCAGGACGCAGAACACATGTGCGGTTCTCCCTTAGCCAATCAGGACGCAGAACACAATGCGCGTTCATACTGTACAGCACGCTGTAAAAAAAAAGCATGCAAAATTACACTAAAAAAATCTGCAAAACAGCGAGTCTGCGAAAAGTGAACCGCGATATAGCGAGGGACGACTGTACTCAATGATAATGATTTAATCATTTTATATTGGTATTTACATTGTGGGCCCCTGCCTAGAACACTAACGTTAAAATTAGTAACACCATCACTAACGTCGGGTATAGTTTACCCGATATAATATCCCGGATAAAATACAGTTTTCATCACTTACAAAAAGTACAACACTGTATGCCAAACTGTAGTACTCTTCTTTAATTTCCCAATATTCAATATCACATAAAATTTAAATAAAAAGGTACCATAGGGGACCCTTTAGCAAAAGTATTTTTAAAAATCAGGTAATCCTTAACGAGAAATTTCCAAACAAAAAAAAAAAGAATGGAAGCTGGGAACTTGTTCTTTGGTCCACCCATTCCTGGGACATGTGAGCTTTGTCTGGTGAAGGCACAGACTTCCTGCATCACTGACAACTGTGGGAGGTATAGACAAAAAAAATGGCACTCTGTATCACTGACACACAGATGGGAGGAGGGAAACAAACATACCATTAATGACGCTACCCAAGGACCCATGCAACTCAGACAGCAGCAACACAATGAAAATCACATGACAAGAACTGTGTGGGTGAAAATCACCCGGCGTTAGTGTTCTAGGGTTAATGATCCTGAGGGAAATAACATATACTGCAGTTTAAAAAATAACCTATAACATAAATCTGCATTTAAAGGTCCAGTGTGTAAGAATTTAGATGCATGTAGTGGACTAATCACTGCATTGCAACCCCCTCACCTTCCTGGTGTAAATAAGAAACAAACACTTTAAGGACCCTTATTTAGAGTCACTGTTTATTTTGTCTGTTCTGGGCTACTGTAGAAACGCAGTGTTTCAATATGGTGGCCTCAATGAAAGACGACCCCCGCTCCCACTTTATATATAGGCCTATACCGTATTTTCCAGACTATAGAGCGCACTTGAATATAAGTCGCACCCACTAAGTTAAAAAAAAATAGTATATAAGCCGCAGCGGACTATAAGCCGCCGATATATTAGATATTTACCGGATACACAGAAAGATTTTGTACCGTAAATGTTTATTTATATACCTGAACTGATTGATGCTGCTGCCGTCTCCAACGTCTCACCATGGATTCATTAACGCCAAGCTTACGTGTTACCTAAAAGCTGCATCATACGAACTTCTCGTTGTTAATAATTCGTCATGCGTGTTGCATGAGCTAAATAAAAACTAGCGTGTTCTTCTTTGCACTGACTTCCCCTGTCGGCTAAAGAAAAATCAATAGAAAAGCTGCATCTTTGTATAAGCCGCATGGTTCAAAGCGGGGGAAAAAAAGTAGCGGCTTATAGTCCGGAAAATACGGTATATAAAGGATAACACTGGGGAACACAATCATTGTTGAGTTCGGTCTGACAGCTGTTTTTTGGGGAACACAATCATTGTTGAGTTCGGTCTGACAGCTGTTTTTAACTGGTTTTTGGGTGCGGAATCCAAAACTGATCTCAGTTTTTCTCTATCACGTCAAGTTTTTGAACTATAGGATCCCAGTTTTCTTACTTAACAGATATGTGCTTGTTTCCACTAAACAAACGTAACAGTCTAAGCAATGATCTTCATGCTCTTGCCAAACCAAGGGATACCAAATGCTAACTTTTCACGTGTTCCTTTGGTCCACATCCGTAAACTCTCGACACACTGCTTGCACACTTTGTGTCTTGATCACTGAGTTTTACTTCAAAATATGCAAAATATGCTTGTTTGACAAATGCACTGATGTTTACTTTCCTCTGACTTGGAACGGTGGAACTACCATAAATACAGCAAAAGGAGTCAGGGTTGTTTAGGCGTTTACGACGTGAAGTAGCAGGAGCAGACATGACCTGGAACAAAGGAAAAATATACCTATGTAAATAAAACACGAAGCTAGAATAGTTACAAGCTTTGACAACTACAAAAACAGCATAAAACCAAATAGAACTTGCAACGGTGTGCCCATGGTTACAAGGTGAAGAGAACAGCCAGCACAAACACAACATTACCTTTTTAAAAGCTCAGGTACTGTGGAGGCTCCACTAGCTCTGGGAGTTGGTGTAGTTTTTCTATTTGCAATTCTCTCTTGCTGATGATTTGAATTTAAAATGTTGAATCCTAAATTAGGTGTGATCCACGAGGGACTTTGTGTCTTTTAAAAGCTGAACTCTCTCACATGTCATTTGATCCACACTTCCAGTCGTCTTCTGATGTTTTCACTATTAGATTACGATTTAATCAGATATGCACAGAGCCCTTTTTAATCCTAATTTAACGAGGCAAACCAACTACAAACAAGGAGGGATACGCAAGTACACATCATTCATATTCATACCATCCCAGCGTCATCTCCAGTGGAACATTTGGGTTGTTAAAGCCTGGCTCAAAGGCACGTCATTTATCGCTTTCTCAGGATGTTTTCCAATCATCTCCCTGGTGCAACATTTCCCGGTCAGAATGACTAATGAATTCTAGCAACATGCCTCTAAAACCTATTACATTTCTAGCTCCACCACGACCGGGGTGGAACAGTTTATAAGTCGTGTGGTTTATTAGCCTGTGTGTTCTGCTGTTGAGGGGTCACGGTTCAGTGCTGCAGGAGGAAACATACCTGCACCAGTTGGCCTTTTTTCTGTGTGTGTCTGTGTGTGTTCAGTGTGTGTGTGTATTTGAGAAAACAAACACTACAGCTTATCTGCATTTGTATTACTGTGCTGGTATTCCCTGTGCTTGATATTTTGATCCAGCTCTCTGCTCTCGTTTATTTTCTTCTTTGAAGAAATAACTCTTTATCTCCGGTTTGTGTTTTATTGGACAGCTTTGGTTTTTACAACACTAACTGTAATTAAAAAAACCCTTTCGGTAAAAAACTGTGGTTGCCAGAATTTTACCGTAATAAATACGGCATAACCTTTTCTAATATTACGGGAATAGGATATTAGTACTGTTGATTTCATGTTCAAGGTTGACGTTTTATTTTATATTTTAAAATATCTGTAGATTTTACGATGAAAAACGGTAATATTACAATAGAAGGAATTGGTACAGTGTTTTACTGTATTATTCACTGTCCTTAATATAAAATACTACTCTTTTCTGTATAAATTCCCTAAAAATTGGTTTTGAGAAAGTAAAGGTTTTGAACAACAACTCATCATCTGGCAGCTTTTCGCCGTAAAATCTACAGACATTTCTTACAGTGATATTTTACTGGACTGCTTTGGTCTTTACAACACTAACTAAAAACAACTGTTGTTTTTACGGTAAAAAATGGCAGCTGTGGTTGCATAAGTACGATATAACCTTTTCTAATATTTCAGTAATAGGATATAAGTACTGTTGATTTCATGTAAAATCTTGGCATATTTTAAAATGCCTATAGATTTTATGATCAGAAATCATAAAATTACAGTAAAAGGAAAAAAAGGACGTAAATATTTCGTTGTTTTACTGTATAATTATTATAAAACACTACTTTTTTTTGTATAAATGACCTTAAAATTAAAGGTTTTGAACAAAGACTGTGTTTTACTGTATACATGAAAGCAGAGTCATACTTCTTGGCATATTTTACTGTCATGTTTTGGCAGTTTTTTGCCGTAAAATTTACCGCAGTCCTGTTTTTTACAGTGTAGAAATAAAAAGGCGTCACCATTGTTGCGAAATCCCCGTTAGCCACAGTTTCAAAGTGGTGCCATGAGTTTCCAGAATTATCTCTGGTATATTTATTTACATTTTCTAGTGAAAGCTGTGACCAAGTGGGCCATTGATCACTCTGAATAATACAAGAGTGTGTTGACCTTCTTAAAAGTTCAGGCCATGTGTCACGGAGTCGCTTATAGCTCGACACAATTATCACAGCAATCAATTTTCATGTCAGTCATGGCTTCATTTCTTTTGTACCGAGTTCAACAATAGAGGTAATTTGGCTGTGGGACTTGCAGCATTCAGCGAGTTTGTCTTTTTGTGTGCGGTTTTTAGAATAATGGACTTTTATTTGCAGATTCACATACAATCAGGCTGTAATTGCAATTCTGTTGTGTTCTTAGCCCACAGGGCATTAAAACCGGATGATTCACTGTATTGTTCTTAGATTTTATTCTAGCTGAGGAGAAATTTTACAACAAATTACTCATAAAATAAATGACTCATTGTTAATTATTTTATATGACTAAACATCTGATGTATACCGCAGTAACATTTATGTACAAACCACATAAATGCCGCGTGTCTTCCGATCCATTGTATCAGGTGATTACTGCCGGGAAACCGGCTCTTTGACTCAGTCTTTATTTGATCTGGTGCAGCAGATGAATGTGACTCTGTTTAACGCATTAGAAGCGATGAGGAGGAGCTGTTTGATCTCGTTTCAATAGTTTGTTTACCTGCAGGCATGATGTCGACTTGTTGAGTTTCCAGTAGCAGTTCAAACGCGCTGTCAAGTCAGGCCTGAGATGGATCTCCAGAGTCGGGTCAAAGCAGGTTGCGGTGTCTGAACGCTTCCTCTTCTCGTTCTATTTCACATCCCATCTCTGTTTTTTTTCCAACAACAACTGTTGCACAGTGCTGCATTTAATGTCACACACTCAAGACGGGTGTATCTTCAAGTCAGTAATCCATGCCACGCTGGGCTGATGCCAGCACGTGTATCAAAAAGGGCTATTAGTGTAACAGCCTTCTTAGTGAACAGAGGCCTGAGTATAAATGCTGATTTATATGCCATTAAAATACTCTGTCTCATTGCATAATAAAGATGTGACTGACAGTTCTTTGGCTTGCTTTGTGTTGAAGTGGAGTTCAGTATTCCTGTGCTCTAAGTCGAGACGAGAAGGCGAGACGTGTACGAAGAGCTGTTTCATTTGTGGCTGCTGTAAGTCTGAGATTAAACAAATTTCCCCAACAAGACCGCTCACATTACCAAAGTGTGGTACGAGATGGAAGCAAATGAGCACAGCGAATGTCAGTGTGACAAGTGTGGACAGTCTGCTGCAGCAGAGATGACACCACACTCTGTGGGTGCAATAGATAAGACTCAAATGATTTCAGATTTACTGCTGCGGTAACTTCAGGACCAGCCATATCTCAACATACAGATGGTACATGTAGTCGTAGCTGCTTATCGCTGATGCAAATCTTGGGAGACTGCAGCAAATTTGTCCCATAAGTGAAAGCTTTGGAGTTTTTTTGTATCGGTGGACGAGTGAAACTCATGAATTATACATAAAGGAAGAGGCAGACAAGATACAACAACTCAGGTTCTAACAGAGAAGAGGACACACTAAGAGAAGCAGCACAAGAAACTGCATTAAGTGGCCCGAACCTGCCTCGTGGTGGGGTAGTAATAAATATTGTAAACCTATTCAAACACTCTACACACATCTACAGCGGATTCTAGTCCAGCTAGCAGCCATGGCTCCATCTGAAGGTCCAGACTGAAATATCCAAACAAGCATTGGGCGGATCGTCATGAAATTCTTTGTAGACATTTGTCGTCCCCAGATAGTCTGACTCACCGAATATATAAGCCTGCCATTGGGTGCATCTGTCACACAGCATTCTTCATTGCTTCTGCTATCTGCCTGTTACGATTTTCAAAATCCCCCTCACTGCTTATTCACTACCTAACTATGGAAACAGCCAAAGACACTTGCAAATGGAATCAAGTTGGCAGGGATATCCTATTTATGTGCATGTTTCACACTATTTTACGGGGGCATCAATCACTGCATCCTGGAGTTAGCACCACCCAATGTGATGCAGTTGGTTGCAAGTAATACAAACAAGCCAGAGCATATTTTTAACCCCGTATACCAGCATGATGATGGGTGCAATCAGACCTGCGAAGAGTGAATCTTCCTTACTTTGCTGACACTCTGGCACTCTTATGAAGCTTTCCTTTGTGATTTTAAGTGATGCGTCTCAACAACCTTTGAAGAGATTGCCATGATATTTAGTACACGCGCTTCCCGCTGAGGATGAACCTCAAACTCCATCACCAGGTGAACATTTTAATTTGTCCACTACCTTTTTTGTTTTTAATTAAACGTGCTAACACGCCAAACTAAGATGGTGAACAGAGCTGCTAACGTGGCTGTTGTTCAGTAAGCAGCACACGGGGAACGCCAACTCCCTAAGTGAGTATTTTTCTTTTAGACTTCACACCAGCGCTCTTGCCTGTCACTTTTGTTTTTGTTTGTTTTGCCGGCTGTCCTGGATGAAGCCGGTGACTCCACACCCAGAAACAGAAAACTTAATTTCTCTTTGAGCAGTTATCATTTGTCTGAGAAAAACACTGGAGATGGATGCCAGTTTTCTTCCCCTCTGTTGACCTGCTGTTTTCCAGCTTTTGCATCAAGGGTGTGATGAGTTCCAGTAAATAGCCTGTCGTCATCTCTTCTGCAACGGGGACGCTGCTTTTGCATCATCTGAGGATTAGTCATAGCGTTCAGTTTACTCCTTGAGAATGAGATAAAACTTTGAAGGCTAAACTTTTAATATGATTCACAGTAATTTAGTGTGAAATCTTTAGTTTAAATCAAATTAAAATTATGTGCAGACCGTCCTGTCTCCTGTTACGCAACCAACCGCTTTCTTTTGTTTTCTTGTTGTGTACATGAATCCTCCTGCGCTCTCAAAGGTCTCCTTGTTTGTCTTCGTCCTCGGCGGCCACGCACAAAGCCAGACGTGACCTCTGACACAAGCCTTAGATACTGACGCATTGTGCGGGGCCGGGCATCTATTGTGATTCCTTTCCGCATGTTCATTAATTATGCATAATGCATACGCCGCTATCCTCGGGCCTTGTCCTCCACACACACACGGAGACGCAGACTCTTATTCTTAGTGTGAAAAAGCATCTCGCTCCAGCCTCGGCGGTGCGCAGTCACAGGCCTCCGAGGATGCCGTGACATTCCCAAAGGAGATTCCATTCCCCCGTAAACAATCCTAGCATTGACATAGGCACTGATTAGGGAGTTGCCAGGGTATTCCCACAATGGCACAGCGGAGGATAATGAGATCAGTTCTCATTCAGGACTTTGTTGGCAACAAGTTGTGTGAAACTACTTGGAAGCGTTTAGGGAAGCCATATAGACAAAAGTTTAGCCTCCTACTTTACCCACCCCATCCCAAAAAAGTGTCAACATTCAACAGTTTATTCTGACACGCTGCTGAAAGCATCCGGGAGGCACTGGAAGCTGTCAGAGCTGCTGCTACCTGAGTTCAGAGATTTGTCTTTTATGTTTTCTGTCAGCACTTTAACTGGAGTTATAGGAGGGAAGGCAATGTCAAAACTGTGGTGCAGCAAAATATAAAATATACTTTCCAGTCTTAGCCACAGTATGTATGTATGTATTTATTTATTTATTTATTTATTTGGTGAACAGGATAAAATGCTTTGCATGCCTTTTGATCCTCGAGGGAGAAATTGGGTCATTTTAGACAGAGCCGGGGGGAAATGTGTGACTAAAAGGCAGCACGAGACATAAATAATGTATAATAAAGTGAAATATTAAAATAAAGCACTGCCATTATATTCAGAGTTAGAAGAGAAATGTTCGACGGTGGCTAAGAAGGGGAAGCTGAGGGGAAGAGGTTCTTCTGTGGTCAAACTAAAAATCTACAAATCATCTTGATTCCTGTAAACTCTCCAATCTATACAATCATACATAATCTGCCTTTTTATTCATCATCGTCTCATATTTGGTTACATGTTCATGTGCTCAGGAGCTCATGTGGTTATGACTCTGCTGTCAATTATTATTATTACACTTGTTGAAATGAGTATGTGAGCAGACGAGATGTGCTGGCTTCAGGTCTAGCGATGATGTAGTCTGAAATGTGTGTTTTTAAATCAGGCCAATATTTAAATTACAGTCCTCATATCTGTGTGCCACTCACTGCTGCAGCCCCACACGCATCGTTTCCAATAAATGATCCATGCCAGCAGCTTTAGTCCATGAATCTCCACCAAGCTGCTAGAAGCTGTAGTCAATAAAGAGCTGCTACAGACACATTCTGGACAGTGTGAGAAGTGCTTCATTTGTGTAGTTTGTAGATAGATTTTGTTCTCCTTGGATAAATCTTTACAAAAGCATCACATTGACCAAGTGACCAAAACCTATCCTCTGTACTTTTGGAGTTAAACTTTGAACTCTACATGTTGCTTTGGAGTGGGTTGACACGCCGTTATTCTGTTTATATCGTAAGTTCAAGTTGCGTTTTTTAAGAATTGAATCCAAACCCTATCCTTTAAGGAGATTTTGTAGACAGTTTTCAGTGCATAGGAAACAGTTTAATGTCATTATGTCCTCATCATGTCATCTATCCATGCGTCTGCATTCAGCTCTTCTTGTTTTGTTCGTACCGTAGCCTGATTTTCCTCTTTCCGGGCCGAGCTCCGGAGCTCCACGCTGCTCTTAACCCCCCCCCGGGGGCTCCAGACACCAAAGGCCCAGTGAGGCAGCTCATCTAGTGGGTCACACTTGTCCATTCACTGAGACCGTTCATTGGACACCCACTTTCCAACACCCCCGCCCTTTTTCCCATTCTGCTAATTAGGTTGATGGGTGTCATGTTGTCTGGGTGCATTAAGGTCAGATTCACCTATCGTGTCACAACAGGATGCCTGTCAATACTTTGCATTTGTACAAGCGGTGTCTTCTTAGTCAGTTTACTGTGCAAAGTTAAGTAGAAATTAAAAACATTTTCCATCAGAAGTCCATGTTCTCTGAAATGTTCTGTATTCATTTATCCAAAAAGAGCTCCATGAATGTAAAACCTTCATCACTTGTGTCTCATTCAGTCTTTTATTTATTCATTTTTTAAAGAATCTTTCTAAAACATCTTGAGTTGTATAACTTCAAGGCCTGATACAATACGGGTTCTTTCTATGCTTGACAAAAAAGGCTTAAATTTGTGTCCAAAACACAGCAGTACAGCACAGATTTAATATTACAGCAGCGCTAGTTGCATAAAAAATGAGTCTCCAAGGACCAACGCAAGCTTAAATGTGTGTTTACTGTGGTGGAAAGGTGAATCTGTAGCGGAGAGACTCAGAGCAACGTGAGATCTTTGGAGTACATTGGTATTTTGTCATTTACGCCTCTACTTTTCGTCTTTTCCCAGTGCCTGCTGTGATAAAGGCCTGCCGCCTGTGCTGCATCTGCTGAGGCTTCACTAAGCAGATGCAGTTCAAACAAGTCTGGCTATGTTTCGAAACAATCCGCGAACCACACCCTCTTCATGCAGGGATTGACCAGGAGCACAGCAGTGTGAATCTGGGCAGGGTCTGGACTGCTTCCATCACTTTCTGCACATACGTTTTGAGAAAACGCCGTCCCGAAGTGTGCACTGTTTTCTCTATCTGCACAGTTTCTTGTGTTAAATGGTGGCAGGCCTTTGCCCAACAGTTCATGTGGAGAATACTAAAACCTACAGTGTGTCTTTGTCCTCTCTTGGTTATTTTTATACCCATGAAAACGCTTGCTAATCAAGGTACATTGAATTATGATTACCTCCTGAGTTTGCAACTTCTCGGTCCCCAGACAGTGATGAGACTGTTTGCTGTGCTCGAGTCTGTGTCTGAAATGCCATGTGAGTAATGTTTATAGACTGCACAGCTCTGGTTGATCTGCAGTTGGTTTCATTGTAACAACAGAGCAGAACAGTTTGCTGGCAGCAGTCAGAGCTGGTCAGTGAAGCACATTGTGTCTCTCTCCTGTTCTTTTTGTCTCTCTCTTCCATTGAAAGGACCTGGAATCTATTGTTCTCCAGGCCTTGAACTGAAAAAGATTTTCCATTTTATGTTTTTTTTTTTATACAACAGGCAGTTGACTTCCTTTTGTTTATGCATGCCTTTCACTTCCCAATATAATAATCCAGTGCTGAACTCTATAAAAGCAGCACTGAAATTAGTATTTTTGCGATTTAGTACCAACAATTTCCAATCCCACTGTGGTAAATAGGAACAGTTGTACACACAGCTTTGCTAACAGCCAAGCGTCAAACAAGTGCAACAACAGCAGACCCAACAGCAGCTAATATTACTGACTAGTCCAACAGCAGTCAGCCCAACTCGGCGTCTGTCTTTCACCTTTTATTTCACCAAGCTCTCACCAACCACTAAAAGTCAGTCCCACATTTACTCTTGTCCGACAGCTTCTTGCTCGCTCGCTCTTCTTTTCACTTCTTGGCTTCCTTCTTTCTGTCCGTAGAGGCTACTGAGTCTAGTTACATTGCCCTGCTTGCCTAGTTTCGGTTCTGGCGTGATAACACTTCCCAGCGGTCCAAAACGCCTTGTGGTACAAACACTAACACTTCCCTGGTGCTCTGAGCTCACAGCCCGGCTAACAGACTGAGCTAACAGCAGCTACAGTTGGCAGCAGGTTACTTCACTGTCCAGCAGGAAACTCTGTAAATCACAGAGAGTTGAGGAAAACCATTTTCTCCATAAAATATGATCCAGTTTCACCAAAAATCAGTGAAATAGTTGGTGTGTGACTACATACTTCTTGTCAGAGATCATACCTGGAGTGTTAATAGTGTGAGAACAGACTTGCAAATGACGGATACACCTGATTACAAGTCAGTGTAGCATCAAAATGATTTCAAATCTGTTTTTTTTATTGTAGGAAAGTTACAAAATGGGACATTCCAAAGGCTTACAGGGGCTGGCGGCATTTTTATTGCAGTGAAATCAATTTCATAGGGGTTGAGTGGCTTAGAGCAGGTAAATAAATGCTGTTTGAATAATTGCTTCTAATACTTGATTGCCTGATAACCTGTCATGGTTACATTTTTAAACTTTTTGCCAAGAAACAAGTCTGTAAATATGTTCTGCAGTCAGCGGTGATTCAGGGTCAGTTTTGGATTCCTGGCATGTCTGCAGTGGGCTTCATATTGTATGTACTGAGCTACTAAAAAAAACAATCTCCTCTTATCTGACACTTACAAGGCTACGTACTGAGATGTTTATTTGCTAAGAAAGTTTAAGATTCGGGCAGGACAACAGGCCGATACAGCTACGATAGATATTTCCAGATCCCTCCACATTTGTGAATAAGGATGAACAAAACAGACATTTTAATATTTTTTGTAGATCGTTGGTTGTTGATTTTGTGAATAAGGACACAACTGGACTAAAGGCCTTCTTCTTGGCCCTGAAAACATTTCTGGGTGATAACAAAGAGGTGCTTACATAGTTTTTGGCCACATAACAGCAGCTTTTGAAGGTTTTATGGCTTATTTGTGTTTGTTTCTTGGTTACCTAAGGAATGCTATTTCATTTTCTAGCTTTGGTTTAGTCTACCAACTCAAGTCTGAGTTCTAAGAAAGTAAAGATGTTCTCTATCTCCATTTTTTCAGCAGTTTAAGTGAGCAGTTTAAGTCAGTCCCAGTTGGAGAAACAACCAGAAAGATAACAGGATTAAGATAAGATAGACTTTATTGATCCCACGCCGGGGGAAATTCACCTGTCACTTGTGCGTGGGATTAAGGATGGGGATGTCATCTTTCGACACAGCAAGGTAGATGCTTAGCTACATTCTTGAAAAGTAGCAATACAAATATAGCACCAAACTTGGGTAGCAGCTGTAGAGGTTTCTGCAAGTTGACAACTCAGTTTTAATATTTCTTCGAACGTTAAATGCTCCCAGCAATCTACTGAAAATGTGTCAACTGGAAATGACATGGGAGGGAAAAACAAAACAGAACAGCTAACGTGAACACAATGTCAGATTGAATTAAATGATATGGCAACCCCTGAGGAAAAAAACATCTGGAAACATCTTCTCTACGAGGTTTTTAGCCAGTAAAAAGCTGTTTACATCGGCTCGCTGCATTCCTGTGCTGGCCATATTGATGGTATACTAGTGACCTGAAATGGCTGCTCAGTGTTTCATATTGGAGGGGGATTGGTGAAACTCGACCGTGTGGACCAGCGAACCAAAACAATGAACTGAAACTGGCTGAAAGCTGCATAGAGCTGCAGGCTTGTGTGATGGTTCTTATTGGGACTGTCGGCACCATAAAACCTTTTACATTACAGGGAGTCATTTTAAAGTTCAATCAATGATTTAATGCTAATAGAAATTTGCTTTAAGGAGCTTTTAATGGTCGACACACAGAAACTCAGCTCATGTTACACACTCAAACCCTGAGGTGTAGAGCTGTTAAGTTTTCTATAAACTACCTGACTCTGATACCCAAACCATCCCTTGACAGACAGACTTTGTATTCATCTTGTGAACCTAAGTTGAATTAACAAGGTCACTCTACTGACATCCAGCCTCCAGAGGGTGAAGACAGTAGACTTTAGAGAAGGCATCAAATGACAAGCATTAGGATGCCTCCTTTTTATAAAAACACGTTGCATCACGCATTGATTTTTGTCTTGAGTTTGTCCTGGGACAGCCAACAGCAGACGGGCTGACTCCAGCGGGGGGTGGGGTGGACATTAATGGGAGACTGCGGCCAAATGACCAGATCTGGATTGTCTTACAATGATTCGGTTCACTCGCCAGATGGATTAACAGCTGAGGGAGTAATGCATGAGATCACAATCTATCATTCCAGTTAATGTCTAACAGTATCTCCACAGCGATGTTTCCCTCGAGTTTGGCGGCATTTTTATCACCACGGTGCAGAATGTAGAGCTCGCCTTCAGCTGCAGCTATAAGACAAGACAAGGTGCTTATGTCACTCACGGATGCTGAGCGGACCGCCTTGTCATGGCCTAATTCTTGTAAAGCTCCAAATTACCTCATGAATATGCACCGCTGACAGAATTAGGGTCAGTACCTGTCAGTACGGTCAGTATCATACTGGTTTGGGTGGCGTGCGGGTGGGAAACCTTCAGAACAACACTGCAGGGTTTCTCTGTATTTTAGATGATTGGCTTATGTTCTTATCCAATGTGTTGTGCAACGTGTATGTTAATTAAGGATTATTTATCACCAAGTACCAAATTGAAAGGTGATAATATGACCGTGCTGAGTGATTACAGCTAGTTTCTGCCACCAAAACATCAGTTATTTAAGTCCCTAAGGTTGAAAAACGTCATATACATTTTATTGACATAAGTTCAGCAGGTTATTATTTCAACACAGCATTAAATCCCTCCTGTCCTTGATTTAATAAGTCTTATTTTATAGCCTGTCTTCCTGCCAGCTTATTCCACACCGGTCCCTGATTTGAAATTGCTGCCTGTCTACAACGGAAAGTCGCAACTCCTGCAGTCTCACACTTAGGTCTGTAGGGAAAGTTCTTATTTTTGATATACAGACTCTTCTTAGCTTTTCACATCTGTTTGTGTATTCGCAAAGGAAGAACTCTGTGTTTTCACAAAAGGATCCGAGCTGTGGGTGGCCATGCTCATCATTTGGATAAATTATTCATGTAGAAAAACGTAGAAAGCACTGTTAATGGAGCTTGTCCTTCACGCCAACCGAAGAGGGCATTTATTAAAAAAATACCTTTTTATTTATGCACAGAAGCTGACAGATGCCAAACTTTTTAATTATTCAGTAGAAAACACAACACAGCACAAAACCATATGTTATAAAAGTCTTTGAGTCTATCAAGTTTTAATTTGCCCTTTTGAGGGATGGCACCTGGAAAACAATTATTCTTAAGGTTGCAGGTTATAAATTAGAAAACTGAAAAATAACACAATGTGTTGCCAAATGATGAAGCACTGTAATGAGAATATAGTTTTAACTTTTCTAGGGTATCTAGGTTTCATTACACACATATCCTCTTTATAGTCTAATTCTCTCTACCAGGTGTTACAAATTAAATAAAAACTGGCCTGTTGGTGATTAGAGATATATTTCCAATTGTTTCTCCTAGTAAGCTTGCAGATGTTTAGAGAAGTTGCTTTGACCAGGTTAGAACATGAGTTTTTAACTGGTTAGTCATTAGTCTTGCTGGTGCGGTCTGATCGAGCTTAAACCAGTCTGATTTCGTTCAAACCGACTGAACCAGCATTCGTCATCACGAGCTGTTCAAGAAGCATTTCCCAGCATTCGCAACCCTTTAATGGGCAGTTGCTACATAACTCTCAACTGTGTCTGCAGGACATGTGACATTAGTATTAGCAGAGTACACATCACTGCTGAGCAGATCTTTCTAAGCAGTGTCTTCATGGTTAACTAGTTTGTGAAAGATATTGTTGGAAAGTTCACTCATGATAACATGTGACACCTAGTGTTAAAATTTGGAATCAACAGTCCGCTCTTGTTAAACTTCATTTTATTTAAATAGCCCCTCTCTCTCACAGTCCTATTTCTAATAGTAGACTTGTTACAGATAATAATTTTCTCAGTATCTCACATCTGTCTCACATAATCATCACACCCAGTGTTTGAGACTTCAGTGCAAACCTGAGAAAATCTTCACCTCTTTTTAACACACATTGTGATGGCAGCGAACAGTCAGCAGTCTTTATTTTACTGCGTCATGAAAGATGATACGGCTTGCAAATGTTTGAGTAAACAGGTGTGCCACTGAAATTATGGGCCGCGGAGAAGAAGCTCTGGTTGAACATGGAACAGTCTTTGTTCACCAGCGTCTTAAATTAGGATGCAGGCTTTCACAAGGAAGGCATTATGTGGAGGAAGGCTTTGTTTTCACCAGAGAGAACAACTCCACTCTCCTAAATAGCTGTGTAAGTGAAAGCAGCATGCAACCACCTGTCAGATTTTATATCCACAGTTCAACTTTGACCTCAAAGAAGGTTGACCTCTGTGGGGCGTGTCGAATTGCAATCTGGGACACGGGGGCTGGACCTTTGGATGCCACATTCGACTGCACAGAAAAACGAGAACTCAGAGTTTTGTATTTGTGTGCTCCGACCAAATTGGTTTTACTGGCAAAATGTTATATGCATATTTGCAACAGGGGGTGAATAGTAGGTTATGATTTCTACCTGAAGACTTCTCCATGCATTGGCGTGAATGTCCTCTTTGTCAAAATCCATGAAGCTCCATGTATTAAGTTCTTTTGGAGTTTGATGCTACCAAAACTCCTCTCAAACTTCTGTCTATCAAGCTTCAGGCGGACTAACATCTCCTCTGGAGTATTACAGACCCTGATTGGCACGTAGGCTGAGAAAACCAAGCATGCAATCAGATGTATGTTCTGGTAAACATGGGTCACATTTTCAGAATGTGGCTAACATGTCTTGGATTTAAGAGATTAATAGACTAAGGCATGCGCCTTGCACCTTTCTGGTGTAAAACTCAGTGATGCACTGACACAGAGTACTACTTGCAAACTATCCTTTCCACATTAATCAGAGCAGGAGGGAAAGTAATTAAAACAAGACATGCAAGGAAGCATCCAGTTGTTGGGCCTTGGGTCTGTTCTAGCATGTCTTTTTTTCCTCTTGTTGCAGACGAAGTCAAAGATAATTGACAGGAGAGATGCCACATTTGGACACAGGATTAGTTTCGGTTGAACCCACCGGCATTTTCAGCACAGCTTTCCAGGAGATTTATGTCAAAGCATCCCTGATAAATCACTTATTTATTAGTGTTTGTCACAGTGAGTCAGCATACAGCGTTGGGGGGCAGGGTGACTCGTCTCTCTTCTCTCTACGCAGTGGTGGTGACACGCCTCGGCAAAACACTTCTCACACAGGCGGAATCATCCCATGGCAAGCCGCTGCACAGATTCACCGCAGAGGCCATAAAGAGAGCAAACATGAAGCCCCAGCCTTAGTAGAAGTTCGGACTTCCTCTCTCACTGTCTCGCCTTCTTTGTTTCTGGAGTGCTAAGTGATCAGAATGTACAGCTGCTGCCGAGTCAACATCGCAATTAAAATAATAGTTTCCAGTAAAGATGTCAAGTGAATGTAGGATGATACGTCTGTCTGAATAATTCAAACTGCAGATACAGAAAGCAGCTGTTTGACTTTAACATGAGAGGGTTTGTTTACCATCAGCACGGCTGTAGGCGTGTTTGTAATTACCAACTAAATAAAATATATTATCTGAATGTATTCATAGTGTCGGGCAGGTCGCTCTTCAAAATTTATTTGCTTGTGTTATCTCAGTTTTTATGGAGATGCATGTGGCAAACTGCAGTTCCTCGCATGTCCACTCGAGGCTGGCTGAAACATGTTTACAGCCTGGTACAAAAAACAGTTTTGGTCTCTGTAGCTAATTTCCCCGTTCATGACAACTGTACTGAGGGTGAATTTATATACAACTCACCTGTTCAAGGTCCAGGTTCAGGTCCACTGATGGTTGCTGATGTTTTAGGAAGAGGCAGGCTTGTCAACATGTAGGTGACTTCACGGAAACAACATCCATTCTTTATACTGTCTGACTGAGTCTGACTAATACCTGGTGAAGTCATGTCAGTAGACTCCAACATGTAATGGACACAGGTTACTCTCTCAAGCAGGTAGTCCCACTAACCACCTAGTAATGGAGATAATTCCTAGTCCCAGGCAACTGACTGTAAAGTTTGTAGAGATCGTTTCCCAAACTTAATAAATACACAACACATATGAACACAAAACTGCCTTGCTACTAGCTCGGTCTGGTTGTAATGAAGATATCTGTTGAAAAAAATAAGTTTTCCTCTGACAAATTTAGCAACCACGTCTGTGAACTTCACAACATGTTTTTTTTAGAAGATAATAAGGCTGTCAGCAACTCACTACACAGCTGATGGAGGGTGTGATCCAAACATTTCCAATAACTCCAGAGCGTTCTTATGTCCGAAAGTCAAAATTCCTAACATGTTTCTATCTAATGACATATTCAGCCTCAGTCCATATTAATCTTTCAAAAACAACATTTGCCCTGCAGTCACTTAGCTGTTTGCTCTCAGACGCGCTGCTCATAAACGAGGCGGCACCTGTATTAACGAGGCGGTTTAACGGCACAGTAAAATTAAAGAAAGTTGATTTAATTATCATAACAGGAGGTCATAGCATTATATATATATAGACTCACTTCAATAACACTCTCCTCTGATTTCACAGTCTGTATGTGTGTGACAACACATATTGTAAAATTTCACGAGCATTTGGTGGTTTATAAAATATCATAACATCCTGATTTTACCTTTTGAAACAAAGAACAAAACATGTTTTAGATGTATTACTTTATTGTAGCCGACTGGTTTCTGCTCCAGCTCTTGCAGCTATAGTGTTACCATGGCGATGGCGGAAAAATATTTTTAGTGATGAGTACAGTGCTGATCTGAGCACGCTCTACATGTCTAGTTGACCAATTAGATTGCCTGATTGACACTCTGGTATTGGCGTGACTGGCTAAAGAACTGATTAATTAACGTGGGGTTATCATTCCCGTTATCCGGTTATCGGCGACTTGGTTTTGTGCCTCGTTCACACAGTTTTTATCGATGTTTGAATTAGACATGACTCTAATTTATGCCATTTAATCTGTTCCACCCTGTAGATGTCATTGAAGATCCAACTGTCTTCACATGACCCAGTATCGTATCCCATTAAACTTATTAGATTGGACACCCGATGGTCAAGCTGCGACTGGGCACACAAATTGGCTCCGGGATCAAATCCTTGATGTGATTAGTATGTATGCATTTGTGTGGAAAATGCATTTCAGTGGAAAATCTGTCAAGAGGATTGGCCGAAAGTGGAGCAGTGTCCAGAAAATCCCCTCAGCTCTGCTGATGGACAGTCCCGACTTGTGGCAGCAGTGTATTCATGTTGTAACATTTAATGATGTTTTTTAGGAACATTCTGACAAAGCCCGAACCCTTAATAACTTATTATAAATGCCAACGCTTCAGGAAGTCTTCGGCTGCAAGGCGACACTGGTTCTCTGCGGTTTACAGTAAACACAGCTTCCTGCTGGTTATCGTGTCAGCTGATAAACAGACTGTCAGCATATTTTGCATGGAGCGTTTGCTCTTTGCTTCGTCACACCTGAGGTATCCGTTTTCATATGAAAGAGGTTGTGTGACATTACAGTTTTTTTTAATGGTCACTGTCACTCTGTACCTTTTTCAGGCCTCTTGTGCACATACCGAAACCAGACTACTGTGAAACCTTAGCTAAAGGTTACAGCTCAGTTAAGGCATGTCCATATTTGGCAGTAACATGAGTTTACATGTTGTTGTGTAAGAATATATGATGTGAATCTGCAAGCGAACAGGTCAATGGAATATGAAAAATTCTTCCTGCTGTGATAGGTTCACAGCCTGCTGTAGATCATGTCCTGTTACTTGTGGTATTTGTGTTCATATGAGGGAGGTTTTGTGCTCCCTCAAAACCTTTTTTTCCGCTGCCACTTGCCAAACTCCTTTTTCAAACTCAACATTTAGTATCCGCTTCATTGTGACTGTGTGCGTGTGAAGAATCGAAACAACCAGGCGAAGAATTGTACGTGGCAAGAGTAATTTAAACTCTGTCAATTAAGTTACGCTTATTCAGATTGGATGAAGATGTTTACACGACAATTCAAATAACCACCATTGCCTTACTATTACTGTACAGTTTTATCAGTAGAGGAAGCATATGAATTTTTCAATGTGGTAATTTCGAGTCACATCTCACCTTGTACTGCATTATCTTCTCTGGTAATTCACTAAGCGTGCTCGCCCCATAGCAAGCTGTTATGAGTGGGTGCCTTATCAGATTTTAGCCTGCTAATTATCAAGACAAGTTTTATTACCCAGCTCTACTCAAGAGCTTCCAAATCAGCTTCAAGGTTATTCATCTCTATACTTCTTGTAAAAAGGCCAAGCAACTTGTATCGTATTTTTTCTTTTGGATTGTCTCTCCTGCCAGTCTCGTATCCACTGGGGCCAAAATAATCAGTTAAAACTTTAAAAGGGAGGATGTAGTGCGCTTTTTTTTTGTGCTGTGCTTTTGTTGGTTGGGTTGAGGAATAACTGATTTCCACTGCACACCAAATTATTCTTTAATGAACTCATCCCTGGCGACGAGTCCCACTTAGGTGTAAGGATATGTCTTACTGAAAACTGTGAAAAGAAAACTTGTAAATGACTCGGATGAGTTCAGCTTCATCGGGGAGATTTCCCAAAGTCATCCGACATCAATTGAAGTCTCCAGTCAGGTGGCAAAAATAGCTTTTTATCTGTTTATCACGTAGACATTATTCACAGGCTGATCAAAGTCCTCCCTGTCTGCTTTGTTGTTGTGTTGATTATCCAAACTTTGCTTCTACAGTCTGCAGTTTAGTTCTCCTTTCTCTGCATAACTAGATCTTTCTGTTTTGTAAAATGTATCAATAGTGAAAGCCAGGCTCCGTCCTAAACACCAGTACTGACATGTTCATGGTAGAGTGGGTTTGTACCGTCTTTTGCTGGCAGCCTCTCATATCCTGCTGCCTGTGAGATTAGCTGTCCTGATGCTAACCCAAATGTAGTCTAGTTCGTTAAATCCTCTGCTTCATCTCCTGAGACCCAACCACATGCCAGTGTATTAAACAGGCTTCTATGACTAACACGGCTTTCAAACCAAACACACAAGCAGGGCACCGCACAGAGGAAATCCATTGTTTTCAATGGATTTCAAAGACAAGCATTTCTGAACATCTTCTGGTTGTATGCACACAGTTCACAATGACTGGTAGAAGAACCATATCTATGAGGCATGGATCCGATCTTTGCTTCAAATCTGAGGTCAAAGTTATCTGGAAACTTTGTCTGGACAGAAGTGAAAACTTCCAGAGACCAAAGTCATTTTTTTTTTGCCTCAGCTTCCAGAATGAGTCATGCAGTTGGCTGGAAAGAAAAAAAATGTTGACCACTAATGGGTGGGACATCCTGATACGAAAGCCCCAAGTCATTTCTCATTTTATCAGTGAAATCACTGCAATTTTCGCCATTATACTCAGAGTAATGCAGGATAGCACACGACAGGCAGAGTCTTGTCTAAGAATGGGAATCGAAAACCTGTTCCAGTTAAGAACCTGTTCCAAATCGTCCATCTGTATCATCTGCCTCCAAGCTTATCAATTCTTTTTATCGATGTCAGCATGTTTTTCTGACAGTTGCGCAAAACAGTGACATCAAACTCATCTTCCCTGTCGCAACTTGCAACAAGGAATCACGGCAGAGAGAAAGAAACCTTCCTATAAGAGTTGTCGACACTGAAAACCCGTAAAGATCTACTTTTCTTTCCACTCTTTTGTCTCAAAATCACCCAACTACAAAACTCTAAGTGAATTAAAGACAATTGGTGTTTCATTACCAAAAATCATGATGGAAAATGTTGGCCAACAACTTGACCGTGACCTCGACCGTGACCAGACGATGATGGCGATGAACTAAAAATAAATCTTCGTGAACCAGATGCTGATACAGCTGTTACAGCATGCTTGACTCATCAGCAGCCCGCCAGCAGAGATGCTCCATGGTGTGCTACAGTTTTATTTATAAGTACCAGGACACACTCTTTTATTTCTGTGACGGATGGTGCTTTATAACTTCCAATATTTCCAAACCAGAATGAGACTCTTCCGCTTCAGTTCCTTGCTCAAGGACACTTTGACAGAACAGATGGGGACTTAACCTGTAACCTTTTTTGAAACGTTGTGAAGTGACCTTTCAGAACAGCGTTTCTCTAATCAGCAGGCAGACCTGCTACTTCCTCGAGTGCCGCGCATCGAACTGCTTGAATAGAGAATAAAGACGAGATGCAGCATGGATGAGTACATTCATCAGCTGTTGCAAAATACATGCTGCTCAACATCAGAGCGATCGCTGCCGGCTGTCGATCACATTCAAAAGTTTATGAAGACCCTACCGGCTGCAGCAAACAAAGACTTTTCCCCACATACTGTAGCCTCAGCAGAAGGCCTTAAGGTTGCTGCAAATGTTGAAGAGGCTACGCTGAACGAGTGGACACAATCAGAGGAATGTTGAGTGTGGTTCTCATCTTATTCAACAAAAAAGCTGAGGTGTAAATGTCAGGATTTTACAGAGCCATGGGAGAGTTACAAGTACAGGGGATCTCTGAATAGGCACCAAAGAGGATTCCACAGTGCTTACAGTGATAATGCAACCCAAAAATGTTTCTGAAAAGGATTCATCAAACAAAATGTAGAAGAGGACGAGCCTGACTGTTGCCGTTTCTCCCATGTGATACATGCGCGAATCACTGATCGAGTCAAAGAGTTTCATTTTATTTGAAACTGCAGAACATTTTACTGGCAACCTCCAGTGATGACATTAACAGCTCAGCCCTGAGACAAGTAGCAACATCTTTCTACAGAAATTAAATATTTGCACAGATAAATCTAGCAGCACGTTTACAGAGTCGTCTTTTGGTGTGAGCGTTGATTCTGATCTATGCTGTAAACCCAAAAATCCATCCTTAGAAAAGGTGAATATTACAGCTAATGAAGCATAAATGTCCAAAATAATAGTTATTTAGTTTTAGTATAACATTTCACATCTTTACTTATTTTGTTCTATGTGGTTAGCCATAAAAACAAGTATTTCTATTGTGCTTCTCCTGCTTGGTGCTATGCACAAATTAAGCCCAAGATGTTAGTTTGACTTTAGACAGTTTAAGGTTTGACAAAAGCAAAGGCGAATTATCTGAGAAATGCAACTCTATATCTTGCATTTGATCTTGACTTTTCACACAGTGGGCTACTTGAACATTATTTGACGACACATCTTCTGAGACTGCTTTAGTTGAGTAGTAAGTGTACAGACAACCTTTCTGACTGAACTCATGTTTCGTCCATCTCGTTTGATGTGGCTTCAATGCCCATGAGCCTCAGTCGTTGTTGTGGAGAAGCCGTCAGTCAAAGGCACAAAGCAGAGCGATGGCAGATTCATTAGGCTTTGTTGTTGAATTTGCGGATAAAACACGGCCCCGTATCTGCTGAATCCATCCAAAAATTGACATAAGCAAACTAATGTATGCTGTTGAAACAAGGCGTTTCAGTCTGATGATTCAGATACGCTTTAAATTGGTCCGTACAGCTTTGTAACAAGGTGTTGGCCGCCACCGGGCTTCATTCGCATCAGAAATTACAGCTCTGTCACTGGATGTTTTTCTGCTGAAATGCACCTTGGAAGTCATAGTTAACTTCTCCCCTGAAGTTTTCATGCACCACACCATTTAACTACTCATCAAAGAACTCGATATGTTTATCTTCACGCTGATGATTCAGGAGAGTTTCATGCTGATCCACGTCACAGCGCTCCAACGGTGAATCACGTAACATTGTCTGTGGAGAAAATGAATGAGACTTCCACCAAAATAACTCTTCCCACTTCATAAGTCTATTACGAATACTCAGGGAAGTTAGTGTCCATGATTTGAATGCTGATGATTGATCATGCACACGATGAGCGGCACAATATGTACTTCTATAAGTAGTAGTGGTTTAGTTGGAAATATAATAATTAACTAATTCCCATCTTCACAAAAATAGCTGTGGGCGTTCCAATTAGCAAAATACATTAGAAAGACGTGATACAAGAGCATCAACATAAATTAGGAATGCATAGCAGAGCTCTTTACATTACACAGCTGTTAAAAGATGCCACTGCATTGTGTTGGTTCGTTGAAAAGAAGAGCTTAAATCACCGTCGACAATGTGAATGTAATGGAAAGAGGAGTCCCGTGAAAAGAAACCTCAGATAGATTGAGTCTGTGCGCTGTTGCCCAGCTTGTCGTGCTGTCAGGTGGTAAATTAAGTTTGTAGTAGAGAAGCTCTGTGGTGATTTAATGCCCCCCTTGATATTTCAGCAGAACTAACTTAACAAGTTGCTACTCCGCTGTCCATATCAGGAACCATGAAATGACTTCATACTGCTGACAGTCGGTCACACTGCACAAGAGCGCTGCAGACCCCATAGAAAGTTGAATGCTGTTGCCGGGCGCTCCAAGAAGCGGCCCTGAAGTACCCAGGAGATGTCATTACCTAATTTACATATCAATGTGTTTGAATAGTGCTGTTTTCAATTGAGGGCGTACACTGGTTGGGCCGTGGTCATTAGGCATTCTTTGTAACTCGGCTCATAATGTGTTTCATTTGCAAAGCCCTGTGCCCGTCCAACCAGCCGCCATAGACTGGAGATATATTTACACAGGTGTAACCCCCACCAACTACTAACACCAACACCAACGCCACCCTGGAGGATGTGTATGTGAGCTACATTTGAATAAATAAACAAAATGAACTCACAAAATGTCAAGAAAGGAAATATTCTACTTGAATTTTCATTATTTAAACAGAAAAATCAACCCTAAACCTTCTGAGTTTAAGTTTCTCTCTTACCAAAAACAATATTAAACAGACTCAAACCATCTTGACCAGTCTTTCCAATAATCAGACCCTGGTTTGGCTGATATTAATCTGATATTAATCGCACAAAAATCTGCTTTGAAAAAGAAAAGGTGGTGATGAACTCATGATGAAAGGCAGGAGTCACCTACCGAAACTCCCGAACTTGGCAACAGATAATAAAGTGTGATGAGTACGTTGTCTTTGTTCTGTGGGATCATGCATTACTGCACAGAATGATATATAATCATAATATTTGTTCATCACAGTTTGCCACTGGCTGACCACTAATCGTGACAATTTTTCCAGTACCAAACATTCAGTGTATGCCTCCATGAGGACTGAAGGTGACCATGGCAGGAATTAAGAAAGGTCGCTGGTGTTTCGCATTGGAAGAGGTCATGTAGGTTGAACTTTGCCTTCCTTGTATTCATTTCACGTTGTGGGATTTGTGCGCTTTTATGTGGCTCACTCGTGTTTCGTTTCCCAAGGACTGTAACACGAGATCGAGTCTGCCGGCAGAGAAAAATGCAGTAACCGAAGCGAGAAGTCAAAAACGGAAACTTAACGGACTCAGCGGAAGACACCAGATATCACCGTTCATGTTCTCTCGTGTGCCACGTTAAATTTAAGACATTTCATTTTAGCCCTTTAGCGGTTTTTAATTCTCACGTCTGCCTCGAGCATCCTCGAGCTACAGCCGTCGCCAACTTTGATGTGTATGGTTGCCGCGGTTACAGGAGTTGTTCGCTCATCTATTGTGAGTGTTAGTGTGAAAAAGGCTTTGTTTACTTGTTTGTTCCTGGACTGTAAGGTCCGTCCATGCAACAGTCGGGATGTGTGATCCCACACAATGGACATAACTTCACATTAAAACAATAATTTATCAATTTGTCTCTTCTTTATATTGTCATTTAGTTTCGATCTGTTGCTGTTTTTGGAAAAACATCATATCTGTGGCTGTTTGATGTGTGTCCACTATTTAGTTTGATGTTTAGCTGCCTCATCATGCAGGTTATCTGCTGTGGATAGTAAACACAGGCATCTAAAAATGGCACTAAAATTCACTGACACAGATCTTACTCATCAAGACGCACGTCATCATTTATTTTGGAAAAACAAACTTTATTTGTGTGTTTCTCTTTAACTTTTGGACAAGTTTATTATTTCCCGACTCAAACTCGGGGTCAGCATCGATCTTGGTTTCTGAAAAGGAACAAATTTGTCATGAGTTACGCCGCCGTCCGTCCTGAGGGATGTTTACTGCGTGGAGAGACTATTCAGTCTTGATTTTTAATCTCCTCGAATCCGAGGCTCCGTCCTCTCCCAAGGTCGGCCATTTTATGGGTTTTCTGCTGCATCAGGTATTTGTGGGAGCCTGCTTTACCGTGCCTGCCTGCCTGCCACTTCCTCCTTAACTCATGCACACACTTGATTCCCTCTGCACACATAACAAGAGAGAGAGAGAGAGAGGTGTATTTTCATGCCTGCAGCATACGCTCACAAAAACTCACTTCTTGTGAGATGAGTTGAGCTTGTGTCCTTCGTGTTTGTGGGTGATTTAATAGCATGAGTTTACTGTCCGGCACATGAGATGAATTTCATCACGTAGCCCGCGCCCCGTATCACATCACTCACTCGTTCACAGCAGTCGATAACGCCGCACGCTGTAGTTGTCTGATCAATAACGTGTTGGTTTTAAATAGATGAACTCTTGCACCGAGCTGCTGAGCACATAGAGAAGTTTATAATATCTTTCCGTCCAGACTGTCTGGTTCTTGTGCTACGGATGATCACAGGTCAGAACAAGGTGATGCATTAGTTTCTGATTGGTTCAGAGAGGGGCTTACTCACTCATGAGTCATACTGGAGCCTTGTTATATTTAGAACAAAGATCCCTGAATAACTGTGAATGAAAACTTTCTTAAAGATGTAAATTGTAAGTGTTTTAGAGGATTTCCTGCTCCGTACAATAAAATAAAATGTATTTATTTCCTCTCTGTCTTTATCTGCTTATGAATATTGTTATATAGATAGTGTGCATATTATTTATGATGACTTTTTCTGGCTAAATTGCACACTGCAGAGAGCCCTGGGGATTATGTATGCCCAGCAAGTCTCCCTCAGCTGTAGAAACAGCTGCTTCAGTGTGGCCTGTGAGGATCCTCTCCTCCCACGCTTTTCTTCCACCCTCCCCACCTTCCCTCTCCATCTCTCTCTCTGTCTCTCTTGGCGTCAGCCTCCTGGGATTAAAGCACATAGCCATTGACTGCCACAGAAAATCAGCCTGCATGGACTTTTCTCTCCTCCCTCTTGTTTTATTGGGTCATTCCCGTCGTGTTCCTGACATCTATTTTCGTCTGCTGACAGCGTCACATTCGGATTTCGCTGGGAGGTTGTCACGCCGGTGGGTCGCATTATAGCAGTAATACCCGGGAGGGCGTTCTCTGCTGTGATTATGGGTACACCGATGATTCAGTGGATAGGTGATGAGCACTGTTGATACTCCCAGAGTCATCTTAATCACAGTAAATGTGAGATTTAAATGGCAGATAGCGACTGTGACGACAATAAATGAGAACACAAGAAGAGATGAAACCTCTTCTTGAATTACCTGGTTAAAAGGTCGGTTCTGAACAATGACAGCGCGTCCGTGACGTCACCCTGAGGTTTCTGAAGAGCTGTTTTGAAGCTCTAAATGACATCGGTGTAACCACACTGGTCCAATGATGGCCACGAAACATACAGATGTTTTTGATGTTTTATTTCTCTCTGGTCATCAGACACTGTGAAAACTATGAAGGATAATAATAATTAAGGATATAAACAATTTCAAACATACGTTTCCCGAGCTAATGTCCGTCGCTCAACAGGCTTGAAACACGTTAACAGAAAAGTTATCTCAGATGAAATTACTGGAACATATCACGTTGTCCATATTAAAACACTTTTACATCATGCAAACTGCATGCACCTGTTGGACCACATGTTACAATGGAGGTCTTCTCTCTGCATCCATGCTCTCTCAACTAAACTCTGATCATGTGACCAATCACTCTCTGTATTAAATAAATATAACCTTTCAAAAAATAGTTGTAAATATTTGACATTTGAATCCTTTTTATCTTTTTATCTTGAAGCCTTAATATAAGGGTTGATCCAAATTGGGCGGTCGCCCGCGGTCACGAGTCACCAAACAATATTTTTAACGATATTCGGGTTGCGGTCGGTCGGATCGTTTGAAATAAAGATGCAGAGTAAAATTTTGATTCGGGACAAAAAGCCCGATTTTCCCAACACGTGGAACTGAGCAATGCCATTAACCGCATTTAAATGAATATAATAACTCAGTAATGCCAGTTTTATGTAACTCGATGACTCTACGAAGTTAATCAAGAGTATAGACTACTTTTTAAAATGCGGGTCAGGAAGCGGGTTGGGTACAGTATTTCACAATTATTTGCTGCGGTCCGAGTTCGGGCGGGTAAGTTTAAAACGTCGGTCGGTGCGGGTCGATCAAACATGGACCTGTGAATCACTGATTTGAACATGGGGACTTATGGAGACTGACTCGAGTGGACGTTTGAGGAACTGCAGTTGTGCATAGGCTTCACTTGGTTCCAAATAGCTTGAGAAAATGTCTATCACATGCACATTTAGGTTAAAATGATAAAGTTGATAGACAGAAAAATAATCAGCCGCAGTTTTGCAAATAAAATCCCCAATTTTCTGACATTTTACACTCAGAGAACAATGAAATATCGCGTACAGGACACGCTCACGCAAACCTTCTTTATCCGAGATACAAGTGACTGTCTCTGCCCTGCGATACAATAAACACGATGTTCTCAGCGGTTGCATCATATCTCTCCGCGTGAGGTTTCTTATGTGGACAGAAAATATTTTTTACATGCTTCCTAAGCATTAGTAATGGGACAAGGTTCACAGGCTCGGTGCTAGTATAACTTAAATCTGCTGACTTGAAGCTATTCTGGGAACATAGTGCCTTATGTTTGTCAGAGTGTTCCAGAGTCTGTCGTGTGTGCAGAAATTTTATAGTAAGTTTCTCTGTTGCGTAACAAGCTTGTGTTGTTTTTATTGGTCTTACACTTTGAGCTCCGTCCAGCTGTGGATGAATGTCTGGACACTGTGCTGTCATCTTAAACGATTGATAATCCAGGCTGGAGGACGGAGACCTCGGAGAGCACGGTCACCACAGGATAGCGAGGGCAGCCGATGCTGGTGTTTGACTGTTGATTCACGCTGCAACGTGTGTGCCAGGATCTCCATGTGTTAACAACCGGAGTGAAATCCTGCTTCACGAGCCTCCATCAGCCTGACTTTATTTGAGCTATACACACAATTAATGATTTTTTTTTTTCTCTCTCCTCTCTCTTCCTCCCCCCCTCCTTCCCTCCCTTCCCTCTCATCCTGCTCCCATGCCAGTCTTCCTGCTCATTCCTCTTTTTTCCTTCACCACTCATCTGTTTCACAGTCTCGTCTCATTATTCCGCACGTTTTCCTCCCCTTGCTTTTCTCCCCCGTCATCCTCTTCCCTCTACATGTGATTTTCTTTTTATCTCATTCGTCTCTCTCTCTCTCTCCCTCCTGATCTACCTCTTCACATCCTCTCTCCCTTCCCTTCCCTCCCTCCCTCCCCTTCCCCTCCCCTCGCCGCTTCTCTGGCAGGCTGCTCATTGCAGTGAGTCAGTATCATGGAGGCAGGCAGCGGGGCTGCCGCAGCGGTGGGGAGTGCAGCACTAGGACTGCTGGGAGCTGCAGCAGCCGCGTCCAGCCATGACATCTTGGACAGGTAAGAGCGCCGGACGGGGGCCTGGCCGCTCGCCCTCAGGAGACGGGCTGCCCCCGATTTCCATCAGAGTGAAGAGTGTGTGTGTGTGAGAGTGTGTGTGTGTGTGTGTGTGTGTGTGTGGAGATAGAGAGAGGAAGACCACACCTTGGGTTTTGGTTTGGTGAGCATGCTAGTTTGTTTATATACTAATAAGGGGGGCTTGGAGTATGTGTGTGTTTGTGTGTTTGTGTTTGTGTGTGTGTGTGTGTGTGTGCACGAGCTTATCTTCTATGCAGTGTGTGCATGTGAGTGTCTTCCTCTGTGACAGTTGGACAATCTGGTTTGTGCTTGTAGCAATGCCAGTGTGGAGTGTGTGTGTGTGCGTGCGTGCGTGCATGTGCTGGAGTGTGTGTGTGTGTGTGTGGATGATAGGAGTGAGGAGGGGGTGTTACTTGGCTTCCTCTATACCTCAAGGAGAAATGACAGCAGGGTATGCGCATGCAGGAAGGGAGGAGGGGGGAGGCAATCTGTAGACGTGCCTGAGCGCCGTAGCTGAGCCGATAGGGTGAGTTTGCAGAGTCACCACCCCACCCCCCCACACCCCCTATTATTTAACCCCCACCCTCACGCCGGCAGCACATAGCAACTGGGGCGACAGCCATCACTAAACCGCTGGAAACCCCTCATTCAGATTTCGCCTACCGCTGGAGCCAGTCAACTCGCCGCTCCGACGACCACAGCCTCCACCGAGGGGCCGAGTGTATCAGCTTTCAGCTAATTACGTCATTGCTACAGCTGTACACCCACATGCCTGTGCACTGTCATCACACACACACGCACACACACCCTGAAGCATGTACATTCACAAAAGCACATACGTGCGCACGATTCACAGGGATGTTTAAGGACAAACATCGCTGTCACACGTGCAGGCGGTAAACGCGCAGACAGACAGCAAACAGCGATTAATCTTTGTTGTTAGGGGGCTTCTCAGCATGTTTCTCCCTCCCCGCGCACGCCGAGCTTTCTCTCCGTCATCTATCAGGTGCTGTTGGGATATCACTTATCTCCTCTACATTCATACGTACACACTCCTTACAGCTGTTACTCTCTCTTTCTCTCTCTGCCAATGAGGGATAACTAATCTCCAACACCTCCCGGGGATCTCCTTTTGACACATTGTACAATCAGAGATGGAAATTAATGCCGTGACTCATTTGGCTGTCGTTTCCTTACTATTTCTGTTAGTCACCGCTCACATTCTGACTCCACCAACCTCGTCTGTTTCAAACACTGATGCTCTCTCGCCGTTGAACCAGGTTAGCCCTACATTATTGCGAAGGCAGCATGATGTGGGTTTATTCCCACCGCTGCTGGATTAGTGATGTGCGTACATCTGCCTGTGTTTTTTTGCAAATGTTTGCTGCTGTATATTAGCTTTTTTTTTGGGAAGGAGGGGAGGGGGGATTACAGTTAAGGCTGCTCAGCCCCTCCACCTGCCCCTCACACACACCAGCCCTCCACAGTCCTGAACTGGGTCTAAATCCTGCACCGGGGTTACCATGGCAGCAGCAGCTTAGCATACATTAGACAGCGGTCCAACATTACTACTGAGAGTGAGTGAGTGAAGAGATAAAGAAGAGAAGGAGGGAAACAAAATGGAAAAATATGTTTCTAAATATCTTAGATGATGTCATATACAGCACATATACAAGTGTGTGTGTGTGCGCGCTCATTGCAGCAGATAATTTCTCTTACCACAGGCGACAGGGAGGGTGTTTGGGCGAGGGCTAGTGCATTAGAGAAGTTATCCAATGAATCCTCGTGGACAGGGGTGGATCAGAGGATCAGCGGTCAGAACTGTGAAGGCTGGATCGGGGACAGTCGAGGCCCCCAGGAGGTGACACAGAGGATAAGAGGATAAAAATGCTGTAAAAAAACATATACTATGTGATTGAGTCGGACAGAAGAGACGTACTGTGCAGAGAGGAGGTCCTCACCACCACCAGCCACCAAGCTCTCCTGAATCTGTAACTAAACAGATCACGTCGCCGCTAATTTAAGGTGCGCGCAGGCTGCGAGCAGCGTAGCGATCCGTGTGCTTGTACAGGCAGTCGTTTGAACACAAGGCATTTGTTGTTCTTAGTAATTAAATAAAGAGTAAGCTTAGAGAGCCGTGCTTCCCTTCAGAGCCCGACCGATATGGAATCTGTGAAACCGATACCGACGTTTAGAGGGAAAAAGTTCACAGATTATGGCGGCGAAAAGTTATTTTTTGCAGTGATACGACTATGCAAGGCTGCTCTCGTCAACAATTAACTTTATTAAAGAGTATTAAATGTTCTTTAACATGTTAAACAATCAAACATAATGCTGAGAGCTGCTTCTTCTCTCGTAGGATCGTAAATCACAGTTCACTCTGCTGGATGAACTTTGCTGTGACACCAGTAGCATTCTTTCTGCATTATATACCGGAAATATCGGCACACATCGACCATCAGCTGATGCTAATATCGGCCGATATATTGGTTGGTCGTCTTATGAAGCCATCATGATTTTTTTCTTTTGGTTTACTCACCTCGCTGTGGCTCTGGAGGAGCTTTGACAAGTCGACCCCGATGAAGACACAGTGACGTCATTGGAGGGTTTTAGGATTCAGATTGGAGATTACAAATGTCGAGCACGAATTATTATGTCATGGTTTGGAGTTTGAACGATGTGGACATTTACCAAGAGGCTCTAATGGAAGATTCTTTCTGTAGTACGCCATGAATATCGTGGTTTCAAAGTCACCACTTTGAAAGTCCAAGAATTTAAAAAAGGTTAAAAATATCTAACAGTTTTTGTGGCATCAGTTGTCACATATATTCATATAGGTACAATCATAGTGAAAAGAAGTGCATCTTCTTGTATTCTCGAGATCGTGTTCAAAACCAGTCATTTAAATTGGAGACTGAGCTTTGCCGAATGAACAGTAACCTTGATCTGCCGTCTGAGCTGCAGCTCCTTCAGTTTGGGAAATTGAAATTTCTGCAAAGGAAGGAACAGAAATTAATCTTTTATTATGAAGATGGTGTAACCTCCGGTATGTGTCCTGTCCATCAGCGTTACCCAGCTACAACAACAACTGCATTTGTGGAAGAGAGAGTTTTCAACCAATCAATGCTTCACACCAGCCGTGCTGCTATTCAGTGGACGGTTACTAACACAGCTGTCCATTAAATCCATAGTTGAGTTCTGCGGAGGGAAAAAATAACCGTTATAGTCAGTGACCAGGAAGTGTTCGGTCGTTTGTATGAATTTGTATCAACAGCAGAGTAAAATTTATGGAGACATGAAGGAATATTTCAGTTCAACGTGTCGTGGCTGAGCTGTAGAGCTGATTTTAAGCACGTCGCTGTATCACACATCAGATTGTTGGGCAGAGTTTACCTTTGCAGGATGATGACCAGTTCATAAAGGATGAACAGAACCAACAGACACTCAGCTGACTCCTGTCTCGTCTACTCTGCCATATGTAGGACAGATAAACTGCCTCAGTGGGATAGCAGCTTAGACTGCTGGCCGACTGGAGAGACTTCCAGCCCGTGGACGAGATCCAGGGCATGCATAAGGTTGAAGTCCCGTGCGCTGCCTACTAATGGCTTCCTCCCTGTGTTTTCTCTCCTGCTTGTTGCTTTTGTGAAGGTTTTTTTTGTTCTTTAACAGTGAGAATGAAACGTGTGCAGGCTCTACAATAGATCTGATTCTGATTTATTTACTCAGTACAGGCTACAATGAGCTCATTCTTTGCACCTGTTCACTCTTTATATCATGAAAACGGGATGAAACGCTTTGAGGAAAATATCTAAATGCCACTTTTCTGAGCCACCGTGATTTAAATTCTGATTATTTTCTGATTGTAACAACCCAATTTCCACATTCAAAGAATCAGATAAAATTGCTCCTTGTTGAGGGTGAACCGGAAAGGAGAAAATGAGCATTGCTACACTGCTTCATCTTTTCATACTTCATGTCTCACACATAACCACATGATTTTTTGGGGGCTGTCTAACCTCTGGATGCACAGCTGTACTCTGGCCAAACAGATCCAGTGTAGAGAAGACAGAGGTGCTGCTGTCGTGCTTAAGATACATTGGTTGTGCTGCATAACCAATGTTGACAAGCGGTAACAAGCATCTGTCTTTAATACCTTCTAAGTCAATGGTTCTCAGACTGTACTTTTATCACCGTGGTACGTAACCTCCTTGTTGTGGTACTTCGAGGAATCTCTTAAATTATTTTTGAAAGAGAAGTGCAGATCAGGAGACCAAAACCAAACTGGGTCTGTTTCTTGAACCGGTTGTGTTCAGGATTTGTCAACAGTCGGCAGTGCTGCACAGGGTCGGCTGTATTTTAACGTCTGGTGGTACTTGGAGAAATTTTCTGACATGGTACGCGGTGTAGAAAGTTTGAGGAACACTGATCTGAGTCATGAAACAGCAAAGAGACACTTTGAAAGTCACAAAGGGTCTGCGCTCTTTGCTTCACGGTGTCTGCAGGTCTTGAAAAGTCTGAAAAAGCATTGAAGTAATTGTCCTAAAAATGGCTTTGATGACATTAAAATGGGTTACATTTAATTTCCAAATGTCCTTAATACTTTCCTTTACGTTAAACATAAAATATAAGTGTATATCTAAACATCGATTGCTGTGACAGTGATCAACACCATCAGGCCTGTAGTTCTGTGAGCTACATTAGCTCAGCAGCTCATTGAAAAACTTAAATAAACTTGAATTAATTCATCATTTTTTAATTGGTTTATCCATCGAGCTTTTTTCTGAAGCTTATCCGGGTCCACGACAAATTGATTTTATTCATTATATCTTCAGTAATTATTGTTGTGTACAGTCTGGAAGTACTAAAAATGTTTCTAGGCCACGTTGTCCCTGCAGATTTCACATCGTACTTTCATTCTGTGGCTGGTAATAGCGTTCTGTGTAGTATTAAAAAGGTCTTACAAAGTCTTCAGTTTAACTTGCTGAACCCTGCAGGATTTATTTCCTCTCTCCGTGTTGTTCTGCCGGTTAACAAAGACATTCTCTGTCATTGATTGAAAGTCTTTAGCGACCCCCCGAAACCGAGCTTGAATTTCACCCTCACAAATTCTGCTGTCATACATTCAGCCAGAGGCAGCGAGCAGAAACTTTGTCACATTACAAGCGAGTGCAGGAGGTGGGAGAGAACGGGGGAGGGGGGGGAAGATATTTCTGTCAAAGCGAGTCAAACTGTCAACACCAACAATCAAACAAGGTTTCGACTCTCGGTTCCAAAAAGAAAAAGAGGAACAGTCACCGCTGTGTGTAACGTACAGATGCTCACACACACACACTGAGTCATTCAGTAGTTTTATTCCTTGTGGATGAATTATTGACTCCAAACAATTTTCAACTGAACCAAAACACTGTTAAATTCTTGCAGAGCCGAAACATGAGGCGCAACACTTCCCTCATCCTTTAGTCACCGCTCATCGGATATCCCTTTCATCAGACCAGTGCCATAATACTCTCCGGAGGGTATTATTGGCAGTTCTAAAAGTGGCATGTGTCCACGTGTGTTCAGTCCAGTACAGAAAACATGCAGTGCTCTTAAGAGTTGCTCTTATAAACATTGATCACAGCCACCAAAACTGGCAGCACTCGCCTCGTTTGCCTGGTCGGGTTTGGCTGCTTCTTCCCTCCTCGATAGATTTTTCTTGTTTATTCGTTTTTTAAATACCTTCTTCTAGCAGGACTGTTTTTCCACATGTGATCGTTTTGAGGGGACAAAAATAACTTTATTTTTGCTTTCACCGGCCATTAAGGACTCCAGTAACACACATGTACACACACAAACACACACACCCTCATGAATATATTAACAAGCTGCCTGGTGATTTAAAAAAAAGCCTGGGTGCAGTATATCTAGATAGAAAAGGTCATTGAAATTCATTCATACAACATTAATATATGTCTCAAATATTAAACTGTATGCAAAATCACATGTAATATGTTATAATATATGTATAGAAAAATAGCTTTGTTACTGTTTGAGGCATTCAGAACTATAAAATACAGTAAAATTGTTAAACAACATACAAAGCTACAGCCGGCAGGAAGCCAAAACCTGCAGTTCCTCACACGTCCACTTGAGGCTGGCTACAGAACAGTCTCCATAAGTCCCCATGTTAAAATGTCCAACGTCACAGCAGACATAAACATGTTTACGGCCTCGTAGGCGGAAGAGGCGGGATTTAATATGCACATGCTGTACATTCTTTAAACTGTCAGTGGTCTGCCCACCTGCACCGCTAAAGCTCACACATTAACACGTCATATCTCCAATTGTAGGATTCATACAAAAACAAACAAATGTAAGGTTTGATGGGTTACGTACTGATGTGAGGTACTGTTACCTTTGGACAAAGACCGGCTAGCCACAGACATGAGAATGACATCAATGTGAACATCTCTTGCTGCTGAGTTGGTCACTGCGAGGGGAAAAGTCCCGCGCTGAACTTTCTGTGTTAAAATATTAGCGCATAAAAACCATGATTTGTGTTTGAGGTCGAGCATGTGTCGAGTCAGGCATTCAGCGGTGAAGCAGCCTAATAGCAGAGGCCCGGAGAACATGGTGACTGAGGATAAATGCAGAGAGATTCATGGAGTTTATTCTGTGTGCAAAATGGAGCTGCTGTTGCTTTCAAGCAGCAGAATTGAGAGGCTGTTGTAAAATGTTTGGGAAATCAGGTTTGAGACTTTTCTTACAGAGCTACGAGAGAAATCTTTGACTCAGCAGGCTGCAAACTTGGGAGGTCTGAGGGAAGCCTTCCTTCTTCCTCCTCCGTCGGTTTCTCCTTATATCTGGCCCTCATATCTAGAAAGGGAGAGGGTAGGCGGGAAGCAGGCGAGAGAGAGCTGCTTAACATGAGGCTAAAGCGAGGTTCTCTGGCTGCTGCATTGAGAGTGTTTGGAGCAGGTGCGGTAGCTCCTTTCTCCTCACGGAGGAATGCTGGGAATGCCGGGAGTGCACGGCGCTCCTGAGCAGAGAAGGTGATACACGGCGAGTTGAAATCCAGCGTTGAAGCTCGGCCTTTATCTCCGGCATCCGAAAAGTGCTTCACACTGAGTCAATAGTTTCTCAGGCTTTCCCTGCTAAGTGGTGCTTAAAGCATGTCATTAGTGTCATTGTGGCTGTAGGATGTCAGTCAGCGAGCCCCGGAAATTCTGGAAGCATTCTCACAAGTTATTTCTTATCGCTCGACGCCACATGACAGAGAGTCTGCATCGCTGAAGACGACCACTTTCTCACACCAAGAGATAAACAACTAACAACATGAATTATGTTTGTGACTGCTCTGTTGCACGCATGGCGGGACTTGTAGAGGACAAACACTTTCTGCAAGCACAGATTTTATTTTGGAGAAAACACGTCAGTTGTGTGCGTTTCCCACAGAGCCAAATATTTCCCTATTTTTAGGGAGTGACTTCTCGTCTCGCGATTTTTATTCCACTTAATTCTCCAACTTATTTTAACGTTTACTCACAAACTACTTTTAATTGGCTCATCTTGCTTTTCCTTCCGTCATCGCCACACACTCCCTTACCCTGCCTCTTGATATTTCTCTCACTACCCCACACAGAACCAGCAGCGTTTCTTATAAAGTCGGCCAGATGGTGAACTCACGTTTAGGATGTTTTTTCACAGCAGCAGGTGTGAGGCTTCTTCTAAACGATGTAGTCCATCAGAACTAAAGTGATACCCGATGACATCAGTACCAGCCGGGTGTGTTCACTGTTGTGGTTCAAGCTTCGGTACTTATTGATACTATTAAATGTGTAGATTGTTTTAAACACGCGGTATTGAGAAAGTATCAATACCTTTAATAACCCTAGAAGCTCCTGCCACATGATCAGTAGCTTTTGGATTTCTAATTTACCAAGTAGCCGTGTCTTATATTGAAAATAAATAGTTGTCAGGGTTTTAAAAACCTTGATAATCAAAAATCTAATCAACATATTTGTTGTACCTCTGCTTTAGGCAATATGGCAGAAATACCGCTGCTGATAACAAATCTTTCAGTGCCAAAGAAGCACCAGACCAGCTGTAAATATTCATCTCCACTCCCAGTATGTAATGCATAGTGAACGTGACACCTTTTTTTAAGGCCTGCAGTAACCACAGTGCTGCAGAGGTGATTCAGATCTGACAGCTGTGTCGGGATATAAAACTGCAGACGACGGTTTTACCTGAAGCTAGGCGACTATTTGAGTACACTGAAAGCACCGCGAGGCGTTCAAGCCTCAGGACGGATGTTTCATTTTGATTGATTGTTTTTGTTTTTTTGTGTGTGTATTAATAAATGTTTACCTCCCAGCACATTCCCGTGCAGGACTTTCTTTCCTCACCCTCATCGTCTCTCTCTGACCTCTTGCTGAGTAATTCCTAATCAAGGTTATGTTGCTGACCTGTCGGGTCCCAAAGCTGTGAAGTGTGTGCACCGTTTCTAAAGAATTTCAGTGATCTTTTTCAGCCTCACTCGCTTTAACAAGGTCCGTTGGGACCAGAACTGTATCTATGTACTGTGTGTGTGTGTGTGTGTGTGTGTGTGTGTGTGTGTGTGTGTGTCTTGTTCAGGGTTTGCTGCAGGAAAACATCACGTTTAAGCTTTTTATTTTTATTTTCCATAATTATGTTAATGTATTTCTTACCAGCATCAACGTCTTTGTTTTCTTTAATTGTGGATTTTTGGACAAAAGTGACAATTTTGTGCATGATTGCTCTCTAATTATAACTCTAACTGTTTAATCCTGTGTATGTTTTTTTCCCCCCACTGATCAAGTTAATCAGTGGGAAAGCCTTTTTGTATCTTATTCCTGATTTTTTGGTATAAAGGCTGAGAAAAAGTGTCACAATTTGACTGAACGATGAAGTAAGATCAGTGAGTAGTCGTGCAGGAGGAGTACAGAGAATTGCTTATTACCAATCTTTACTTTACGTCGCTGCATCTTGTCTCAAAGTCCCCGGCCCTTAAGTCCAATTATCTCAACGCGGAGACGTTGTTTCAATGTTTGCTAGGCGCTGTCATCTTGCAGCTGCTGTGGACTGTTTCCATCCTCCTCAAAACGCTTTCCTGTCGTGTGCTCGAGTTTATCGGACTCATGTAGATGAAGCGAGAGTGCTTCACTCAGGATGAGGGTTAAAAATCATCCTTGAGATATTATGTGTGTGTGTGAGTGTGTGGACAGTCTGTACACTGTGTGTGTGCGTCACTAGACTTTGAGAAATGTGCAAATGTGTTTCATTTCCATCCCGGTCCACCGTCTTTCTCAGCCTCTCTGCAAAAACAAGGACAGTCTGACGTCAAGGCAACGCTAACTCAAATTTACCTTCATCAACTGTCCAATGTCCTGTCCTCTTTGATATTCTTCTGTTGGACTCTGGATGTGTCCTCAGCATGCGTTTAACTCCCAGAAAGGTCTGGTGGACTGTCATTGATGTTTATTGATGTCGATTTATCCAAAAAGTAATAAAAACGGCACAACACAGGTTCAGAAAGCCCAGGGTGATGTCTTCAGTTTTATTAATTCGGCTGACCAGCAGTCTGAATTTTAAAGATAAGCAACAAATCCTGAAATTGAAGAAGTTGGAAATGAAAAATGCCTGAAAATGTTTGTCTAACTAATTGTAGCAGCTCTTTCTCACAGACTAAAATTACTTTTCCAATAATTTTGCTTAATTACATTCCTGTTTACTTTGTGCGCTGCAAATATTTAGTTCCCACATTGAGTTTTTCTATTTGCACTTTTAGCGCTGACACATAAATTTCAGTATCAAGATAAGTGAAGCTGGAACAGTTTGGCGATTTTGGACTGTTGGTTGGACAAAACAAGCAATTTCAAGATGTCATTGTCACTGATTATAGAAGTAGTTACTCATTAAAATAATCACAAATCAGTCATGAAAATAATAATTAATCCAAACGTTATCCTTCTTTTGTTTGTGTGTGTGTGTTTTGGCTGTAGGGGCCTGAGGCCTGGACGTCACCTGGAGGACGACGATATTGTGCCTGAGCTGGCTTACATCCATCCCAGAGAGAGACCTGACTGGGAGGAGACCATCAGTGCCATGGTGAGACACACACACACACATTTAGAGACGTGAGGTGGTTCATCAACGTCGTCCTCTCATCACGGGTCAACTCAAGCTCATATTGGCATCGTAGCGTCCTTCATGACGTGTGATAACTCGATCAGCTGTTTGCTGCTCGTCACATCGTTATCGGCGGATTGATTAGTCGTCTCCCTCTCCCTCCTATCGAAACGGCATCTCCTGTGTTCCTGAAACTCTATCGCGCCTTCATGATTAATGCAGGTGACTGTTGGCGTCCTGAAGCCACCGTACTCCACAAACTCTTTGCACAGATAGTCATCTACCTGCCACCTGTGTGCTCCTGTGTCATCTTGTTTATCTCTCCTTCCATTCACCAGACCAGCATCATTCATTACTTTCCTCTTCCTTCCCCGTCTTTAGTTCGAGTCTTGCTTTCTTGCATCAACAGCACGGTGAAAATGAGGCCGTCTCCATGGTAACGCGCCGAGCCACCCGTGGTCGGCGCGTGGTTGGAGCCCTATCGCAAGTGCTCACTTTCGATCGGGCAACGGGGAGAGAGAGAAAGAGAGAAACAACAATCTCGCCAAGCTGATGAATATTGATCACAGAGGCGGGGCTTTTAATACTGCATGTCTGCTATTCTTTGTTCAATATTTGATACTGGAGTGGCATGAATTATTCATGTCTCCGGTGGTTCAAGGAGGTGATGAGCCGCGCTAAGCAACTTAGTAAGCTGTCACACCAACCGCCCTGTTGCACCGTGTAGGATAGATCATATTCTGTGCATAAAGGAACAAAACAGTCCCATAATCCCTCCAACAGGACGATCAAATGAAGAATAAAATCTTTAAGTAATTAATAATGCGCAGAGATATTCAGTTTAGTGTAACATGAAACAGATCAAACGAGACGCTGGAACAAGACAAGGTTTGGCATCGACCGCCGTGTCGTGTCAAGAGCTGCTCCCGTGTCCACCTGTGTCCGCCTCGTCCAGGTAACGCCTCAGATAAAGGTGGTCGGTCTCCTCATCTGCATACCACCTTAGCTGTCACTGACCGTCTGGCTGTAGAGTCTCAAAGGAAACTTTCACAGCCCGGCTCCACCTTGACTTTTACCTTGACCCATCAGTTACAGATCTGATTTAGATTTTCAGTCACACTCTGAATTCACGTGACACTCACTTTGTCATGAAGATGGATTTTGCCGTGAGAGTCTTGCGGAGAGAGAGCCGCTGACGGATCGAGTTTAAAAGTAGCACTTGACATCCTGAAATCTGTTTCCGTGAAGCCATTCACGTCACGATCCGGCCACTCGTAGCTCAGACTTCACATCCACACACACATACCGCACACCTCCGCAGAAAAGCAGCCACCATTGGTCTACAAAAACGGCTTATTAATGAAACCGTAAACACCGGCTGACTCAGGTGGGTCAGTTCAGGGGCGTGACCAGGTCACACCAGAATCTGACATTGGACACATTAATGTGAACGTAGCCTTATTCACACGTCACACCTTCTTTCATTCGATGTTGTTTTGTCTCCCGGGTGTCTCCAAAACAACCTGCTGTCAGATTACTGAAATGAAAATTTTACAATGAACATGATTCCCCGGGCTCTGTGAATGTTTTGTTGACCACAGCTGCATCTGGTTTTTTAACTCTGATTTAAGCTAAATGAAGCAAGTGAGAGGCTTTGTTAAGGAATATTACAGCCGAGGAGACCAGCTGATTGTTTATAAAACCCTGCATGCAGTACATGTTTTGGTTGAACCCTGTACCATCTAGTTTAGCGTCAGGTGTGGTTAGACAAATATAATTAAATGCAACTCTTGTGTTTATCATGATGCTCAGACTCCTCCATGTCAGGTGTGTGAGCTTTCTCACTCCAACAAACCAGATTTGTTCTCCAACATGGCAGTGAGAAGACCGGCAAACCCAAAGGTGCTGTTTGAAGCAAAGATCTGTGCAGAGGAAGATGAAATCTATTTGTTTAATAACACTGCAGCATGGAGCTCGCACACCATGCAGCGAAGCAGCAGACATTAAGGAGTCAGTCCGTCTTCATACCCCCCGCCTGTGCGGTCCCGTCACTCCTCCGGCGAGGCAGACAGACTCAGACTGATTCATCTTTTTTTTTTTTTCATCTTTTTCTAAAACTGAATCTAAAAATGCAAATGTGACGAGATGTAAAACACAGGGCTGAGCTCATCTTCTCATGCTGCTGGCCGGTAAACAAAGCTGACAGAATATCAACTAGTTCGTGAACTAACAAGCGTGAGCGCTCGAACATGACCGTTAAAGTCACAGCCAGAGTGTTTGGTTTAATTAAAACTAAATCTAGGAGGTCCCAGTTAAAGATCCACGATCCACAGAAGATTTTACAACTTATGTTCATGTTGCAAAATAATCTACAAGCAATGCATGCTTAGATCTTGCCAGATGCATTCCTGCGTTCTGGTTCGGTGGTTTCTGCATTTTTGTGCTGGTTCTGGCATTTTGTCGTGGTGTTTAACCAGGAAAGGCCCCGCTGAGATTAAAAATCTCTTTTTTTCAGGGAGGTCCTGTCCAAGACAGGCAGCAGCAGCACAAACTAAGCAAATTAAAACGGATACAAAACAGACAGTGTTACTGTTTTACTTATAACATCCCAGAGAATAAAAACATAGTACAAGCCAAGAACTCAACAATATCAGATTAAGCATCCTCAAAATTGATTTTAAAAAGCATTCAAAGAAACCAGATCATGCAGCTTTAATGGACTGTAATGCAACACCGGGATGCACTATAGCTTTGAGGACGCTGTCGTGATAAATTGAAAGTCAAATAGCTTTAACGGTTTACCACTTGACCTTCCTGGCTTCTCTCAGCCGTTCATACAGGTTCGTTAGAATATTCACTTGTTCCAGACGAAGTTGTTGGGAGTTGATTTAAATCAGTTAACTTCTCCTCCTCGTGCACTCAGGTTATCATCCTCTTTACAAGCCATTTCACTAAACCCCCCCTCCCCTCAGAAAGTTTTTTCATCTCGCATCGAGCAATCAGCGATGTTTATAACCGACCGGCTTGAATTTATTTGAAGTTAAAAGCCTGTCGGCTGTTTGAATGTCGCTGCGAAGCAAAAAGCTAAATGGGAAATTGTCCGACAGCATAACAGTGGCAGAGATTTATTTATTTTTTGCTGACAGCCGACGTAAAGTGTGTGTTTGTGTGTTTTAGGCGAGGAGCGCAGAGATCCCCGAGCTGAGGACGGAGCCCCTCATGCGCTCAAGCAGCAGCAGCACGGCCAGCATGAAGGTCAAGAATGTCAAGAAGTGAGTCGACAGACACACACACACACACACACACACACACACCTGCCTCTGCCTGTCTCCTCCACCTCCCTCACATCTCTCCTCTGTTCATCTCTATTTATCGCTGCTAACTGGCTGTTTATCACCTCTGTTCCCTTCCTCCTGAGTCTATTTCTGTGTCTTCCTCCTCCTTTTTTTTACTCCCTCTGTTTGCACTGCACTCTCCCTTCTTATACAAGTCACACACACTCACACAGTCTGAGGTGTTATCATGAGCAGGGGATGAAACCTAACTGTGTGTGTTATGTCTTCAGACTTTGCTTCACCAAGGGCCACTTCCCCAAACTGGCAGAGTGCGCTCACTTCCACTACGAGAACGTGGACTTTGGCACAATTCAGGTAAAGAGCTCAAAGCTTCTTCTTCTTCTTCCTTCAAAGTCTAAACACACGTATCCAAACTGATGAAGAATTCAAGCTGTGGGTTGGACTGATTGCCCCCAGAGCAGTGTGTTTGCTTTTAAAATGTTGATGGGAAGTTGCTGTATGAGATTACAGCACCGCGGATGTCAATCATTGAGTAGACGAAGCTTTAAACTTTGAAAAAGACTGTTTGCTCGAGTGATTCCCCCGTGGTGTTGGGTAAGAAATGGAAAGATGATGTTCATAAAGACACAGAGTATGACTCATGTGTCTCTTCAGATTGACGTCAAGCTGAATTCATGCGTTTTTTTTTCCCGCTATCATGAAGATGGCTGGTGATTTGCATTTGTTTGATATCTTCTTCTCGAGTCGCCGGTTCAGCACGACCTCATTCACTCCCACGGCTCACACCTCGGCTCACTGTTACTCAAGCCTTTAAAAAAAAAAAGATTTAGGTCTATTAATATCATTAAAACTGTATTGACATTAAAGTACCGCCAGTGGCCGTATAGCTGTGGAGTAGAGGGTTACATAAGAGTCCCAATCCTGGAGGAATCATGACTCCTATACCATCCCATGTTGTGGTGGGGAGGGCGAAGCAACCAGAGCAAATTAACTGTCATCCTGTTAGAATCACAGAAATTGTAGTCACAAACCCTGAGAACAGAGAACCTTCACAGACAGGTATCTTTTTTTCCCAAATCATCAAAATTCCGTACTCGGCAGCAAGGAACTTAAAAGGTCTTAAAAATTCTGAAACTGGTAAGATTTTCATAGCTAAAATACCTGTCTGGATTTTTTAGATGCTTGAAATCAGACTCTGTCAAGGTTGTTATAGATTGTCTGCACCCCCGAGTATAAATCAAAGTATGATTAACAGTGAGGAATTCATGAAAAGAGACCCAAGAGTTTTAATGTGAGCACTACAGCTTGGATTCAACGAGGATTAGAAACAATCAAAGAGACGCTCCGCCAATTTTACACACGGAGTCGAGTCAGCTGGAATACAACACCACCTGTGAAAGCGGTGCAACTTTGTAGGGTAGCAGTTCTTTATTGTCTGCTGTGTTTCTCTTGGAAGTTTGAGGATGATATGATTGTTATCTCAGCTTCCACAGAAAGTTGCTTATCAGCCTGAAGTTGTGGGATTTAAAAGAAATGCACTGCTGGGTTCTCATACTAAGGACTAAAAGTCTGGATGTATCGACCTTCTGCTGCTTTGTCAAAAGACCTCAAAGCTGTTTCGAGGATACACATTGCTGTTGGTGGATGATGGATCGGTTTGAGCTGAATAGCGGCTGTAGAGAATGAAACAATTATTTTTAGTCCATGTCAATATAAAAAAAGTATTCTTACTTTCAGAGAATGCGTCATAAAGATTGCACACACGGTCCGATCTCTACCCTTTCTCACCCAAACAGACGTTGTAATTATGTAAAGAAACCAGTAGGGGACAGCAGTCAGCTAAACTTCTTTAAACACTGCTGTCAGGAGGGCAGCGTGTGCTGTAAAGCTCACATCTGCAGCACTTGACGTGCAGATCATTTGTTGATGTAACTCAGGTTACCCCACAGAAACCATCTATTCATCCAGCGCATAAAGAAAACTGAATTGTCTGTCATCAGTAGATTGCTTCTCCCTTTGTTATCCCAGCTGTGTGTTTGCTGGCTGCTCATACTGGCACAGCATGACTGTCTTGCCATTTGTGGTTTTTCATATTGCTCGCAGACATTCTCCCTGCCTTTTGCTTTGGTTGTTTGCTGCTCCATGGTTTCAGCATTCAGCACGACTTCTCGAGCCCCCGAGAGAAAAGTCGGCGTTGTCTTTGTTTGTTAAGGGATTCATTAATCTGTATTTGTTCCCCGTGTCAATCAGTATATTCTATGTATGATCTTGTCTCAACAAAACACGTTTGCTCGCTTAATGAACTGGTCACGAATGCGTTCTCTTTGTTTCGCCCAAATGATTCTGACACGACGTAAATACTAAAGAGTTTTTGATGAATGAAAACATTGCTGCTCAGTTAAGCATTCAGGGAGTGTTTCCCTGAATAAAATGTTTGTGCTCATCATAGTTCATTGTACGCCCGATGTGTCTGCAATGAGTTTTGCATGTTGGCCGACAGTTTTGATGCATCTGTTACATCTCTGTTGGCTCTCCTTGACGTTGTGCCGAGGTTGGCCTGGTGATGTTAGTTGTATATTTGTGTTAGAAACCCACCAGTAGTTCTGCACTTCGCATCAAGCCTTCGCCAAGATTTTGTGTGCGGTGCATTGAACTGCGGCTTTAGGACTCGGGGGTCGGGCTCTAGACCTTCTGCTGGAAGACACATTCTTTCATTTCCATAATAAAAAACCTTGCCAAGGGAGAATTTGAGTCAGACAAGGTTTTTGTTGTGGAAACATTACGATTTCATAGTCCAGAAGGCCAGAGAGGAGTGTGCCAGCATTCAGAGCAGCACTTGCGTGGCACTTTTTTCCCTTTTTAAAATACCAGAATCATATTTTCTGGTAACCTGCCGGACAATTTGCCAAAGGGGGGGTTGTGTTTTTTCTTTTTAGCTGATGAGAAAGGACCAATGTGTAGGATTTACATCACTCTTTCAAAGATCAGACAGGGAGGGGACAGATCTCTAAACTCGGTCTGATTATTATCAAGGTTGTTCTCCTCTCAGAACAAGTATCATTTGTTGGTTTACCCGTAGCTGTATACTTGTTACAAATAACCTGCTTTTCCAGCTCAGCTGAGAATCTGACAGGAGTTTATCTCCCGGCGGAGTCTGTCCATGCAGACGTGTAATTTCATGATGATTCGAGGTAAAGTGTTTACAAATTACATGTTAAGCGGCTGACTCACCGCGAATGCAATTTGTGTGTTTCTGTAGGTGTGTTAGTACACACGGTTTAATGCAGGTTCAGTTAAAGGGAATGCAGAGAAGCAGTATTGCATGTAATTGGACTGTGTGACTCGATAAATTCAGATTCTGCGTGTTTGCTTTTCATGGACTGCATCCATCTTCCAACATCCAAACTTTTCTCGTTGGTGGAACGTCCTACCAGTTCCTACAAGATCATGGGCGTCCCTCACTACCTTCAAAAACCTCCAGAAGACCTCCAGCTCTTCAGAGAGGACCTCCTCTCTAACATTACCAACAACTGGACATGATACATCTACCCTTCTACAACTGTCAACTGTGACATTTCCAGCTCCATGATCAGCTCAAACTTTTCAATACTTTGTCTAAAGACGAATTATCTATAAATCTAATGACAGTCTGTCTGACTCGCTGTTTATTGCATGCAGTGTAAACGCTTGTTCTACTAAAACAGAACCAGAAACCAACAGTTTGAGGTCGGCTGCACCTCAACAGCACTTAAATCTTCAACTTTTTTACTTGCTTTGACACAGGAGACATTCCCAGCCTCTTACTCTTTGCAACTGTGTATTTCCATATTGAGTTTCTAATCCGTAAAGAGGATTTGAGGCGTGACAATAGCTGATGGGCCCGTTCTCCACCTCCACCATTATGAATAGAGCCTCTTTAAAAGAATGAAACAATGTAATGTTTGTCCAGTCGGGGCTGCCAGAACAGTGTCAGTGCACTCGAGCTCATCTTTGGAGACATGCTACTTTTGAAAATATTAAAAATTCTTAAGAAGTCTCACACAGCTCTTCAGTTTCTTCAGTTGATGGAGGTGACACATTATTGTTGTGGCACGCTGCCCGAGATTCTATTGAATGTCAAAACTTTTCGCAAAATTTTCAAGTTGATTTATTGGTATTGATCAAACAACTCATTAAATCTTTTGAGCCACTGCTGGAAAAAGAAGAAAAAATCTGTAGGGGATGTGTTCAAGTCCGTGCTGACTCTGCAGCATCTTGCCACGTGATCATGCTTCGTATTCTCTCCTCTGCCCGTCCCAAAGGTGCTCCTATAGGTTCAGACCTTCTGGAAAACGTAGAACTGAATTAATGGTTGTGTTTCTCTGAGAGTGTGTGCATGCTTTTGATAAATGTAGACTGACTGTGGAGAGGCAGACACATCAACAAAGGAACATCCTCCATACCGCTTCACCTTTTACTGCATGCAACTCGACGTTTACACTTGATTCTAACTCCACGTCGAGATCCAGCGTAGTTACAAACACCTTTCTGCCCAGTGCTGATTGTTCTGAGCTGATATTTGTTGGACTCCTGGTAGTTAGAAAGTTTCTGGCCTTTCTCCTCTGACCTGGCGCGTCCACGTTGCGTTTTGGCTCGTGCGCTGCGTGTTTTTATTAATGCCTATTTTTCGGTTTACTGGATCATTTTCCGCATTGTCTAAAAATCGCCGGAGGGCAGGTATTTACGATACGACGGAACGGCCGCGTCTGGCAGCAAGACATGAAACCATATAACATTTAAAGTTACACATTCTTATGTTTACTTTAACAGCAAAAGGACTTGCTGACCTCGTCTCCACATGCTGTTTATATTGAGCTGCAGCCACAGTTTGTTGTTGAAAGGAGATGGCTGTTTGCCTTAAGAAGCATGTGTATCTAATAAAGAAGCCACTTTCTTAAAACCTAATTTACTCTTCCTTTTTCTGAGTACGTACTGCACGTCTACTGCTAAACTGCTCTAGACAGTTTCACCGTGTCACCGTGGCTTGTGCCCTGCTTGATGTCTCTCTTGAACGGCCTCCAGCTTCCCTCTTTTCCACTCTGCTTCCACTCAGCCGTCTCCCAGCCCTGCAGGCCAGTGACTACTCCATACAGTCTGCGTCCAGACACAAGGAAAACAACTTTATTGACTCCGGCACTACTATCCCGCTGTGCCACTGGGCAGTGCTCTTCCATATGGTTTATCTACAACCTAGCATTTTGTCCCGCCTTGTTGCACACTGAGGTTCGTGCACTTACACATTTTTACTATTAATGGAGAGTTGAAAACCGCACAAACTGGCACCGTCCAAAAACTGCCACAGTTTTCAACTACTGTTTAGTGTATGATGATTAACAGCATTTGAAGTTTTTTTTTTAAAGGGGACTCCACTTAAAAAGTGTTTTGTTTGTTGTTCTGTGACTGTGATGTTTGAGCTTCTCTCTGTGGAAAGTTTCTTTGTGGTCACCTTGATTAAAAATCAGTTTAACACGTGCATGTACGAGCAGGATGAGGTGATGTCACTACTAGTTTGGAGCCAATCATGAGCGAGTGTGCAACTTGCACAAGTGTGATGTCAAAACTTGTCAAAACAAATTCAGTCATTTGTTGTTGGTAGATTCTGGATGTTTCCATGATGGAGAAATGTAATTGTAAGAACTTAAAATCTATCTGCAGGGGATCTTTAAAGACATCTGCGTACATATCTTTGCAGACTGCGACCTGTAAGAGTTAACGTTACCACTTTTACTGCTAGATCGACACCGTGAATATCTTTCTAGATTTGCCATATTTTTCTTAGATCTCTTTAAACTTGTTTATATTTTAAATTTCATGTTTATTCATGTTTGTTTGACGTTTATTGCTGTTTACAGCAGAGATATAAAAGAAGCATTATTTCAGTTGTCTGCATGTCCTGTACATATGGCAGCATTGACAATAAAGTTGACTTAATTTCGAGGGGAATCCGACAAATCTAATCTGGTGAAGGGGTCATGTTGGCATCAAGAATAAGCAAATAGAAACAGCCGATCTTCTCACTGATTGTCTTGCTTGTTTATGTATCTCATATAGAAGCATTAATATTAATTGAGTCTGTCTCATAAGCGTTCAGACTGTTAATCCAGACAGGTTAAACGATGATAAAAATAAACCCTACAGTTCACAGACAATGTACGACAGCAGAGCGTTCCTCTTGCATCAACCTGACGTCCACCATCTTTCACGTCCCTGCCGTTTGTTTTCTTCCACCGTCAGTACCGTGCACCGCCCTCCCAACACAAAAGATCTCTCCATTACATGCAGACGTTTACTGGAATACACAGGAAGTATTATGCACAGCAGACGGTGACGTGAATAGAAAACGTGACTTTTACTGCCTGCATTGTGCAGATGTTGCAGAATCCGATGCTCTCATCTGTAGATTAATAATAAACATGAGCATGATATGTGGCCTGTGTGTACGTGAGAGAGACAAAGGCAGAGAAGGGTGGTGTATCCCTCCTTTGACAATCATCACGGCCAATCAATCTGAGTTTAACAGCTGTGAAGGGTGCCCCCTCTCTCATCTCGACGACACTTATAAAGGCTTTGATTGTGGTGTGCGGGCTGCATGTATGTGTGCGCTCGGGCGTGTGATGAAGACTGACGCCCCTCTCAGCTTTCCTTTAGGCCAGGTCACTGCGCGCTGCTGTACGGCTGATGCGTCTCAGCTGCGTCTACCTTCAGACTGTGACGTGACAGGAACCGTCTGGACGAGGACGAGGAGGAGGAGGAGGAGGGCGGGGGAGATCTGCTTGTCATTTTGCCTGCGCTCTAACTCATCCATGCACCATCCACCCTTCTCTCTTATCCATACCTCCATCACTTCGCCCGCCTGCGTCCGCCCTGCTAGCTGAGCATCGTGACACAATATGCTCCTGCTGCTTATCCCCTTCCCTCACAATGAACCAAGAGAGATGTATAGAGATGAATTCCCTCCCCCAGTGGGACCCAATCCATCAACTGCAGCACCACGGCGAAGACAGCACACACCCAGGCTGTCCGTTAAAGGCACAGGGTTAGTAACTAACAGCCCGGTCGAGAGAATATTCATGACAGTAAAATGCAATTTTTCCAACCGTGAATAAAAGAAACCAGTCGAAGGTTTAACCGACTGAAACTTGAACCACGGCCTGCACAAATATGATGTCAACCACTCTGTCACATGGTCATCCAGAGGACCTCTGTTCACTCCTTGTGAGAAGAGGATGATGTAACGGTTAGACTCATTCTGCCCTTGTTAGAGGAAACAAAAGACCAGCCGGAACACACACACACACACACACACACACACACTACACACACGCTACACACACGCTACACACAATACACATAACCTCCCTCTCATGGTATATAAGCGAGGACAACAAGAGGCTTGTAACTGTGAGATTTTCATTATAAAACCTCTCGGTTAGTCTGTTCAATATGTGATGCAGTCTGGGAAAAACTGCACAATTAGTCATGAAAGCGTTTGCATATTTTATCACTACTTATAATTCAGTTAGTTTAAGAAAGTTAGTTTTAATTGCCACACTCGCTGATGCAGTTTGTCACAAACATTTAAAAAATGAAAATCCAGTACACTGTTGAGAAATGAGCCCGGTCTGTCCGATTAATTTAGCATTAAGCTGTGAGACTTTTAGTCCCAAATTACACACAAATCATTAAGATTTGTCTACTGTGTCAAAATAAGTGTCTTGTTAAGTAAAACTGTGAATAAAAAATGTAAATCTTTTGCAGATATTTACAGCTTGGGGTCCTTTAAAACAAAGCAAAGCTGTCAGAGGTCTCTGGGGACACTGGGAGCGTCACGGGGAAGGTCGATCCGATGCCTTGGTAGTGATAGGGAAGAAATCGTAGAAAAGCTATGCAGGCAAGGGCAAACCACATTCGAACTCAGAACCTGCCGCGCCCTCCTTAAACCAACTCAAAGTTAAACAACAGTTTGAACAGTCAAACAAATCAGCTGATTTCACAGTCAGGCTCTGTCCACTTCAAGCCAGTGGGAGAAATGGGACGTTGTTTTTACACCTGCAGCTAAACTGGAAGTATAAAACGCTTCCTGTGCACCGGAGGATTTTTCCAAGGAAAGCACGTGCTGTTTAGGTCAGCGAGTATAAAAACCGTCTATGTCTGTATTCATGTAGCAAACGTGTTTGTCAGATGCATCAGGGCTGTGTACAGATGGAGATGTTCCCAGAGTGATACTCATGTTTTCCTACACTGCTTCTGATTTGTCCGCTAAGCCGACGTCCGTCCGGCCAAACTCTTCTCCATGTTCTTCTCTCTCTTGTTATGTCATCTGCAGCTCAGCCAGACTGATTTATTTCCTCCTTCACACTTGACAAACCATCCTTTCCTCTCCTACCTGACCTGGGGGGCCCTCCAGCAGCGGGGGAAACGCCTGGGACGTGAAAACACTTAAACTGTTGAGCTGGCTGCTGGAGGAACAGCTTTCGCTCCAGGAGCACTGAAAGCATGTTCGGAACGTCTCGCCTCTTTTTTGGCCTCCGGGAAATAAAGTTGACATCGAAAAAAAAAGACAAAATTGCACCATCCTCTCGACATCAAGATGGTGTTTTCTACATTCCTGTAAAGCCTGAATGTTGAGATGTCATGAAAAAATACTTTCCATTTGTCGGCCCATACATCGTGACCTGTGTTATCGATTCATATCCTTTTATTTACATTAACTGACACATTAGCGTGTGACTACTATGGTCACTGTCCAGAGTGGCCTAAATTAGTAGGCTGCACATATTGACAATATGGACCCAGCACTAAGGTGGAAATCCATTTTAGCCCCACTCGGTGCCCTTTTATTAGGTTAGTGCCCTTCAACTTGTACTTCTGTGTTTGAGCCAATGACGGCACATGCGTGACATCACCAACAGGCAAAATATGCACAGGTAGTCTCCTGGCCTCCTGGCTAATCTAAAAATCGGTGAAGACGTGGACAAGTGGCAGACCTGACACCTGTAATGTCACCTACCCGTCAATCAAAGCGTCCTCGCTCTTAATCCTGCATAACCTTAAGCCTTAATATAATGTGAACAGGTGAGTTGTATATAAATTCACCCTCAGTACAGTTGTCATGAACGGGGAAATTAGCAACAGAGACCAAAACAGTTTTTTGTACCAGGCTGTAAACATGTTTATTTCTGCTGTGAAGTTGGACATTTGAACATGGGGACTTATGGAGACTGACTCACTTCTGGAGCCAGCCTCAAGTGGACGCTTGGGGACTTCATAGCCACAAAGGTTGCAGCTTGTTTACAGCGGTATTGCGGCATTATTCAGCCGGCAGTGGAGGTAATAACAGCAGAATCTACGCCTGTATAAAACGAGGCCCACATCTACTTACGCACATTTCACATGATTCCTCTGTAACTTCCATCTCTCTGGTTCAGTGTGAAACAGCAAAAGGCGGCAACGAGCGGTCGTCTTTGTTGGACCTCTGAGTAAAAATGTCTTACAGTAAACAAATCTTTCTCATAATGGGATTTGTTTTGTCAACCTGCTCCAAGTCCTGATCTCATCCCCTTACAGTGATCTCTCCCTGTGTTTTAAATCCCATTGCGCCCCCCTCGGCCCCTCGCTACATCCATTTTTATAGCTTTAGTAATGATTTCAGATGTAGCTCCTTCACACTTCCTCCTTTAGCTCTTGAAGTTACTGCAGCAGAGCCCCACAGGCAGTCCTGCACTCGGAGAAAAAACCTCCAGTTCTGCAGTCTGACAAAAATACCTCAGCGTGAAAATAGTGTCATGGGAGACCGGCCATTATTTTTAATCGCAGCGTTACTCTGGTGCTTTCTGCAAACTTTCATCTCCATTTATTCTGACATTAATGAGAGGCTTCCACCTGTGTAGTGCCTACTCTTAATTAGTGATGAATCACCGCGATGTGAGTCACAGTCCTCACATTCTTTGACTAATGGATTGAGGTCTTGTTTTTCCCCCATCATAGATTAAATTAGAAAGACGGACACAAATTTATATCACAATTCATTAAGCAGAGTGTGTTTCTGCTGCCAGGGCCTGTCGTGTTTTTGTGTCATGATACTCTTTTATTTTTTATTTTTTTGGGACCGCAGTCCGACTCCTGGCGTCTTGTCATCAGTCATCTCATCCATCAACCCAGATGAATCTGCACAAAGCCGCTGACAAATCCTACAATGTCCATAGATGAAAATAACATTATTATTAGTGTTAGCCCCTCAAGCAGTGAGGTTGTTTTTATTAGGCAGGTAGACGGCGTGGCTCCAG